>NW_026016084.1:0-29046 GCF_020379485.1 Brassica napus | reverse complement strand
TGTTGATTGGAACGACGAAGAAGCTGTCCTATTCCCAAACTGGGGAAACTGGAATCACCTGATTAGAAAGTGGGAAACTTCTTCATCCCAACTCCTATGAGATTATTCAACTTCCTGGTGATTCTCCACCACTTTATGTATCCAAATCAAGCTTCTTACAAAGTGATTCATCCTGGTTTGATTGGAACGGAAGAAGCTGTGCTATCCCAAACTGGGAAACTGGAATCACCTGATTTGAAAGTGGGATAACTTCTTCATCCAACTCCTATGAGATTTATTCAACTTCCTGGTGATTCTCCACCACTTTATGTATCCAAATCAAGCTTCTTACAAAGTGATTCATCCTGGTTGATTGGAACGACGAAGAAGCTGTCCTATTCCCAAACTGGGAAACTGGAATCACCTGATTTGAAAGTGGGATAACTTCTTCATCCCAACTCCTATGAGATTTATTCAACTTCCTGGTGATTCTCCACCACTTTATGTATCCAAATCAAGCTTCTTAAAGTGATTCATCCTGGTTTGATTGGAACGACGAAGAAGCTGTGCTATTCCCAAAATGGGAAACTGGAATCACTGATTTGAAAGTGGGATAATTCTTCATCCCAACTCCTATGAGATTTATTCAACTTCCTGGTGATTCTCCACCACTTTATGTATCCAAATCAAGCTTCTTACAAAGTGATTCATCTGGTTTGATTGGAACGACGAAGAAGCTGTCCTATTCCCAAACTGGGAAACTGGAATCACCTGATTTGAAAGTGGGATAACTTCTTCATCCCAACTCCTATGAGATTTATTCAACTTCCTGGTCATTCTCCACCACTTTATGTATCCAAATCAAGCTTCTTACAAAGTGATTCATCCTGGTTTGATTGGAACGACGAAGAAGCTGTGCCTATCCCAAACTGGGAAACTGGAATCACCTGATTTGAAAGTGGGATAACTTCTTCATCCCAACTCCTATGAGATTTATTCAACTTCCTGGTGATTCTCCACCACTTTATGTATCCAAATCAAGCTTCTTACAAAGTGATTCATCCTGGTTTGATTGGAACGACGAAGAAGCTGTCCTATTCCCAAACTGGGAAACTGGAATCACCTGATTTGAAAGTGGGATAACTTCTTCATCCCAACTCCTATGAGATTATTCAACTTCCTGGTGATTCTCCACCACTTTATGTATCCAAATCAAGCTTCTTACAAAGTGATTCATCCTGGTTTGATTGGAACGACGAAGAAGCTGTGCTATTCCCAAACTGGGAAACTGGAATCACCTGATTTGAAAGTGGGATAACTTCTTCATCCCAACTCCTATGAGATTTATTCAACTTCCTGGTGATTCTCCACCACTTTATGTATCCAAATCAAGCTTCTTACAAAGTGATTCATCCTGGTTTGATTTGGAACGACGAAGAAGCTGTGCTATTCCCAAACTGGGAAACTGGAATCACCTGATTTGAAAGTGGGATAACTTCTTCATCCCAACTCCTATGAGATTTATTCAACTTCCTGGTGATTCTCCACCACTTTATGTATCCAAATCAAGCTTCTTACAAAGTGATTCATCCTGTTTGATTGGAACGACGAAGAAGCTGTGCTATTCCCAAACTGGGAAACTGGAATCACCTGATTTGAAAGTGGGATAACTTCTTCATCCCATCCTATGATGATTTATTCAACTTCCTGGTGATTCTCCACCACTTTATGTATCCAAATCAAGCTTCTTACAAAGTGATTCATCCTGGTTTGATTGGAACGACGAAGAAGCTGTCCTATTCCAAACGGGGAAACTGGAATCACCTGATTTGAAAGTGGGATAACTTCTTCATCCCAACTCCTATGAGATTTATTCAACTTCCTGGTGATTCTCCACACTTTATGTATCCAAATCAAGCTTCTTACAAAGTGATTCATCCTGGTTTGATTGGAACGACGAAGAAGCTGTCCTATTCCCAAACTGGGAAACTGGAATCACCTGATTTGAAAGTGGGATAACTTCTTCATCCCAACTCCTATGAGATTAATTCAACTCCTGGTGATTCTCCACCACTTTATGTATCCAAATCAAGCTTCTTACAAAGTGATTCATCCTGGTTTGATTGGAACGACGAAGAAGCTGTCCTATCCCAAACTGGGAAACTGGAATCACCTGATTAGAAAGTGGGATAACTTCTTCATCCCAACTCCTATGAGATTTATTCAACTTCCTGGTGATTCTCCACCACTTTATGTATCCAAATCAAGCTTCTTACAAAGTGATTCATCCTGGTTTGATTGGAACGACGAAGAAGCTGTCCTATTCCCAAACTGGGAAACTGGAATCACCTGATTTGAAAGTGGGATAACTTCTTCATCCCAACTCCTATGAGATTTATTCAACTCCTGGTGATTCTCCACCACTTTATGTATCCAAATCAAGCTTCTACAAAGTGATTCATCCTGGTTTGATTGGAACGACGAAGAAGCTGTCCTATTCCCAAACTGGGAAACTGGAATCACCTGATTGAAAGTGGGATAACTTCTTCATCCCAACTCCTATGAGATTTATTCAACTTCCTGGTGATTCTCCACCACTTTATGTATCCAATCAAGCTTCTTACAAAGTGATTCATCCTGGTTTGATTGGAACGACGAAGAAGCTGTCTATTCCCAAACTGGGAAACTGGAATCACCTGATTTGAAAGTGGGATAACTTCTTCATCCCAACTCCTATGAGATTTATTCAACTTCCTGGTGATTCTCCACCACTTTATGTATCCAAATCAAGCTTCTTACAAAGTGATTCATCCTGGTTTGATTGGAACGACGAAGAAGCTGTCCTATTCCCAAACTGGGAAACTGGAATCACCTGATTTGAAAGTGGGATAACTTCTTAATTCCAACTCCTATGAGATTTATTCAACTTCCTGGTGATTCTCCACCACTTTATGTATCCAAATCAAGCTTCTTACAAAGTGATTCATCCTGGTTGATTGGAACGACGAAGAAGCTGTCTATTCCCAAACTGGGAAACTGGAATCACCTGATTTGAAAGTGGGATAACTTCTTCATCCCAACTCCTATGAGATTTATTCAACTTCCTGGTGATTCTCCACCACTTATGTATCCAAATCAAGCTTCTTACAAAGTGATTCATCCTGGTTGATTGGAACGACGAAGAAGCTGTCTATTCCCAAACTGGGAAACTGGAATCACCTGATTGAAAGTGGGATAACTTCTTCATCCCAACTCCTATGAGATTTATTCAACTTCCTGGTGATTCTCCACCACTTATGTATCCAAATCAAGCTTCTTACAAAGTGATTCATCCTGGTTGATTGGAACGACGAAGAAGCTGTCCTATTCCAAAATGGGAAACTGGAATCACCTGATTAGAAAGTGGGATAACTTCTTCATCCCAACTCCTATGAGATTTATTCAACTTCCTGGTGATTCTCCACCACTTTATGTATCCAAATCAAGCTTCTTACAAAGTGATTCATCCTGGTTGATTGGAACGACGAAGAAGCTGTGCTATTCCCAACTGGGAAACTGGAATCACCTGATTAGAAAGTGGGATAACTTCTTCATCCCAACTCCTATGAGATTAATTCAACTTCCTGGTGATTCTCCACCACTTTATGTATCCAAATCAAGCTTCTTACAAAGTGATTCATCCTGGTTTGATTGGAACGACGAAGAAGCTGCTCTATTCCCAAACTGGGAAACTGGAATCACCTGATTAGAAAGTGGGATAACTTCTTCATCCCAACTCCTATGAGATTTATTCAACTTCCTGGTGATTCTCCACCACTTTATGTATCCAAATCAAGCTTCTTACAAAGTGATTCATCTGGTTTGATTGGAACGACGAAGAAGCTGTCCTATTCCCAAACTGGGAAACTGGAATCACCTGATTTGAAAGTGGGATAACTTCTTCATCCCAACTCCTATGAGATTTATTCAACTTCCTGGTGATTCTCCACCACTTTATGTATCCAAATCAAGCTTCTTACAAAGTGATTCATCCTGGTTTGATTGGAACGACGAAGAAGCTGTCCTATTCCCAAACTGGGAAACTGGAATCACCTGATTAGAAAGTGGGATAACTTCTTCATCCCAACTCCTATGAGATTTATTCAACTTCCTGGTGATTCTCCACCACTTTATGTATCCAAATCAAGCTTCTTACAAAGTGATTCATCCTGGTTTATTGGAACGACGAAGAAGCTGTCTATTCCCAAACTGGGAAACTGGAATCACCTGATTAGAAAGTGGGATAACTTCTTCATCCCAACTCCTATGAGATTTATTCAACTTCCTGGTGATTCTCCACCACTTTATGTATCCAAATCAAGCTTCTTACAAAGTGATTCATCCTGGTTTGATTGGAACGACGAAGAAGCTGTCCTATTCCCAAACTGGAAACTGGAATCACCTGATTAGAAAGTGGGATAACTTCTTCATCCCAACTCCTATGAGATTATTCAACTTCCTGGTGATTCTCCACCACTTTATGTATCCAAATCAAGCTTCTTACAAAGTGATTCATCCTGTTTGATTGGAACGACGAAGAAGCTGTCCTATTCCCAAACTGGGAAACTGGAATCACTGATTTGAAAGTGGGATAACTTCTTCATCCCAACTCCTATGAGATTTATTCAACTTCCTGGTGATTCTCCACACTTTATGTATCCAATCAAGCTTCTTACAAAGTGATTCATCCTGTTTGATTGGAACGACGAAGAAGCTGTCCTATTCCCAAACTGGGAAACTGGAATCACCTGATTAGAAAGTGGGATAACTTCTCATCCCAACTCTATGAGATTTATTCAACTTCCTGGTGATTCTCCACCACTTTATGTATCCAAATCAAGCTTCTCTCAAAGTGATTCATCCTGGTTTGATTGGAACGACGAAGAAGCTGTCCTATTCCCAAACTGGGAAACTGGAATCACCTGATTAGAAAGTGGGATAACTTCTTCATCCCAACTCCTATGAGATTATTCAACTTCCTGGTGATTCTCCACCACTTTATGTATCCAAATCAAGCTTTTACAAAGTGATTCATCCTGGTTTGATTGGAACGACGAAGAAGCTGTCCTATTCCCAAACTGGGAAACTGGAATCACCTGATTAGAAAGTGGGATAACTTCTTCATCCCAACTCCTATGAGATTTATTCACTTCCTGGTGATTCTCCACCATTTATGTATCCAAATCAAGCTTCTTACAAAGTGATTCATCCTGGTTTGATTGGAACGACGAAGAAGCTGTCCTATTCCCAAACTGGGAAACTGGAATCACCTGATTAGAAAGTGGATAACTTTTCATCCCAATCCTATGAGATTTATTCAACTTCCTGGTGATTCTCCACCACTTTATGTATCCAAATCAAGCTTCTTACAAGGTGATTCATCCTGGTTTGATTGGAACGACGAAGAAGCTGTCCTATTCCCAAACTGGGAAACTGGAATCACCTGATTAGAAAGTGGGATAACTTCTTCATCCCAACTCCTATGAGATTTATTCAACTTCCTGGTGATTCTCCACCATTTATGTATCCAAATCAAGCTTTTACCAAGTGATTCATCCCTGTTTGATTGGAACGACGAAGAAGCTGTCCTATTCCCAAACTGGGAAACTGGAATCACCTGATTTGAAAGTGGGATAACTTCTTCATCCCAACTCCTATGAGATTATTCAACTTCCTGGTGATTCTCCACCACTTTATGTATCCAAATCAAGCTTCTTACAAAGTGATTCATCCTGGTTGATTGGAACGACGAAAAGCTGTCCTATTCCCAAACTGGGAAACTGGAATCACCTGATTTGAAGTGGGATAACTTCTTCATCCCAACTCCTATGAGATTATTCAACTTCCTGGTGATTCTCCACCACTTTATGTATCCAAATCAAGCTTCTTACAAAGTGATTCATCCTGGTTTGATTGGAACGACGAAGAAGCTGTCTATTCCCAAACTGGGAAACTGGAATCACCTGATTAGAAAGTGGGATAACTTCTTCATCCAACTCCTATGAGATTTATTCAACTTCCTGGTGATTCTCCACCACTTTATGTATCCAAATCAAGCTTCTTACAAAGTGATTCATCCTGGTTTGATTGGAACGACGAAGAAGCTGTCTATTCCAAACTGGGAAACTGGAATCACCTGATTAGAAAGTGGGATAACTTCTTCATCCAACTCCTATGAGATTTATTCAACTTCCTGGTGATTCTCCACCACTTTATGTATCCAATCAAGCTTCTTACAAAGTGATTCATCCTGGTTTATTGGAACGACGAAGAAGCTGTCCATTCCCAAACTGGGAAACTGGAATCACCTGATTTGAAAGTGGGATAACTTCTTCATCCCAACTCCTATGAGATTATTCAACTTCCTGGTGATTCTCCACCACTTATGTATCCAAATCAAGCTTCTTACAAAGTGATTCATCCTGGTTTGATTGGAACGACGAAGAAGCTGTCCTTCCCAAACTGGGAAAAATGGAATCACCTGATTAGAAGTGGGATAATTTTCTTCATCCAACTCCTATGAGATTTATTCAACTTCCTGTGTTATCACACTTTAGTATCCAAATCAAGATTGACAAGAGTGATGGCATCAACCATGAATAACACAGGGTGTTCCCAAGGAGGAAGGATACCCACGACAGAAATTCCAGTTTCCCCTTCACTTTTCACCTTCTTCAGTGTTATTGGAACGACGAAGAAGCTGTCCTATTCCCAAACTGGGGAAACTGGAATCACCTGATTAGGAAGTGATAAATCTCATAGGAGTGGATGAAGAAGTTATCCCACTTTCTAATCAGGTGATTCCAGTTTCCCAGTTTGGGAATAGGACAGCTTCTTCGTCGTTCCAATCAAACCAGGATGAATCACTTTGTAAGAAGCTTGATTTGGATACATAAAGTGGTGGAGAATCACAGGAAGTTGAATAAATCTCATAGGAGTTGGGATGAAGAAGTTATCCCACTTTCTAATCAGGTGATTCCAGTTTCCCAGTTTGGGAATAGGACAGCTTCTTCGTCGTTCCAATCAAACCAGGATGAATCACTTTGTAAGAAGCTTGATTTGGATACATAAAGTGGTGGAGAATCACCAGGAAGTTGAATTAATCTCATAGGAGTTGGGATGAAGAAGTTATCCCACTTTCTAATCAGGTGATTCCAGTTTCCCAGTTTGGGAATAGGACAGCTTCTTCGTCGTTCCAATCAAGCTAGGATGAATCACTTTGTAAGAAGCTTGATTTGGATACATAAAGTGGTGGAGAATCACCAGGAAGTTGAATAAATCTCATAGGAGTTGGGATGAAGAAGTTATCCCACTTTCTAATCAGGTGATTCCAGTTTCCCAGTTTGGGAATAGGACAGCTTCTTCGTCGTTCCAATCAAACCAGGATGAATCACTTTGTAAGAAGCTTGATTTGGATACATAAAGTGGTGGAGAATCACCAGGAAGTTGAATAAATCTCATAGGAGTTGGGATGAAGAAGTTATCCCACTTTCTAATCAGGTGATTCCAGTTTCCCAGTTTGGGAATAGGACAGCTTCTTCGTCGTTCCAATCAAACCAGGATGAATCACTTTGTAAGAAGCTTGATTTGGATACATAAAGTGGTGGAGAATCACCAGGAAGTTGAAAAATCTCATAGGAGTTGGGATGAAGAAGTTATCCCACTTTCTAATCAGGTGATTCCAGTTTCCCAGTTTGGGAATAGGACAGCTTCTTCGTCGTTCCAATCAAACCAGGATGAATCACTTGTAAGAAGCTTGATTTGGATACATAAAGTGGTGGAGAATCACCAGGAAGTTGAATAAATCTCATAGGAGTTGGGATGAAGAAGTTATCCCACTTTTTTAATCAGGTGATTCCAGTTTCCCAGTTTGGGAATAGGACAGCTTCTTCGTCGTTCCAATCAAACCAGGATGAATCACTTTGTAAGAAGCTTGATTTGGATACATAAAGTGGTGGAGAATCACCAGGAAGTTGAATTAATCTCATAGGAGTTGGGATGAAGAAGTTATCCCACTTTCTAATCAGGTGATTCCAGTTTCCCAGTTTGGGAATAGGACAGCTTCTTCGTCGTTCCAATCAAACCAGGATGAATCACTTTGTAAGAAGCTTGATTTGGATACATAAAGTGGTGGAGAATCACCAGGAAGTTGAATAAATCTCATAGGAGTTGGGATGAAGAAGTTATCCCACTTTCTAATCAGGTGATTCCAGTTTCCCAGTTTGGGAATAGGACAGCTTCTTCGTCGTTCCAATCAAACCAGGATGAATCACTTTGTAAGAAGCTTGATTTGGATACATAAAAGTTGGAGAATCACCAGGAAGTTGAATAAATCTCATAGGAGTTGGGATGAAGAAGTTATCCCACTTTCTAATCAGGTGATTCCAGTTTCCCAGTTTGGGAATAGGACAGCTTCTTCGTCGTTCCAATCAAACCAGGATGAATCACTTTGTAAGAAGCTTGATTTGGATACATAAAGTGGTGGAGAATCACCAGGAAGTTGAATAAATCTCATAGGAGTTGGGATGAAGAAGTTATCCCACTTTCTAATCAGGTGATTCCAGTTTCCCAGTTTGGGAATAGGACAGCTTCTTCGTCGTTCCAATCAAACCAGGATGAATCACTTTGTAAGAAGCTTGATTTGGATACATAAAGTGGTGGAGAATCACCAGGAAGTTGAATTAATCTCATAGGAGTTGGGATGAAGAAGTTATCCCACTTTCTAATCAGGTGATTCCAGTTTCCCAGTTTGGGAATAGGACAGCTTCTTCGTCGTTCCAATAACACCAGGATGAATCACTTTGTAAGAAGCTTGATTTGGATACATAAAGTGGTGGAGAATCACCAGGAAGTTGAATTAATCTCATAGGAGTTGGGATGAAGAAGTTATCCCACTTTCTAATCAGGTGATTCCAGTTTCCCAGTTTGGGAATAGGACAGCTTCTTCGTCGTTCCAATAACCAGGATGAATCACTTTGTAAGAAGCTTGATTTGGATACATAAAGTGGTGGAGAATCACCAGGAAGTTGAATAAATCTCATAGGAGTTGGGATGAAGAAGTTATCCCACTTTCTAATCAGGTGATTCCAGTTTCCCAGTTTGGGAATAGGACAGCTTCTTCGTCGTTCCAATAAACCAGGATGAATCACTTTGTAAGAAGCTTGATTTGGATACATAAAGTGGTGGAGAATCACCAGGAAGTTGAATAAATCTCATAGGAGTTGGGATGAAGAAGTTATCCCACTTTCTAATCAGGTGATTCCAGTTTCCCAGTTTGGGAATAGGACAGCTTCTTCGTCGTTCCAATCAAACCAGGATGAATCACTTTGTAAGAAGCTTGATTTGGATACATAAAGTGGTGGAGAATCACCAGGAAGTTGAATAAATCTCATAGGAGTTGGGATGAAGAAGTTATCCCACTTTCTAATCAGGTGATTCCAGTTTCCCAGTTTGGGAATAGGACAGCTTCTTCGTCGTTCCAAAACACCAGGATGAATCACTTTGTAAGAAGCTTGATTTGGATACATAAAGTGGTGGAGAATCACCAGGAAGTTGATTAAATCTCATAGGAGTTGGGATGAAGAAGTTATCCCACTTTCTAATCAGGTGATTCCAGTTTCCCAGTTTGGGAATAGGACAGCTTCTTCGTCGTTCCAATCAAACCAGGATGAATCACTTTGTAAGAAGCTTGATTTGGATACATAAAGTGGTGGAGAATCACCAGGAAGTTGAATTAATCTCATAGGAGTTGGGATGAAGAAGTTATCCCACTTTCTAATCAGGTGATTCCAGTTTCCCAGTTTGGGAATAGGACAGCTTCTTCGTCGTTCCAATCAAACCAGGATGAATCACTTTGTAAGAAGCTTGATTTGGATACATAAAGTGGTGGAGAATCACCAGGAAGTTGAATTAATCTCATAGGAGTTGGGATGAAGAAGTTATCCCACTTTCTAATCAGGTGATTCCAGTTTCCCAGTTTGGGAATAGGACAGCTTCTTCGTCGTTCCAATCAAACCAGGATGAATCACTTTGTAAGAAGCTTGATTTGGATACATAAAGTGGTGGAGAATCACCAGGAAGTTGAATTAATCTCATAGGAGTTGGGATGAAGAAGTTATCCCACTTTCTAATCAGGTGATTCCAGTTTCCCAGTTTGGGAATAGGACAGCTTCTTCGTCGTTCCAATCAAACCAGGATGAATCACTTTGTAAGAAGCTTGATTTGGATACATAAAGTGGTGGAGAATCACCAGGAAGTTGAATTAATCTCATAGGAGTTTGGGATGAAGAAGTTATCCCACTTTCTAATCAGGTGATTCCAGTTTCCCAGTTTGGGAATAGGACAGCTTCTTCGTCGTTCCAATCAAACCAGGATGAATCACTTTGTAAGAAGCTTGATTTGGATACATAAAGTGGTGGAGAATCACCAGGAAGTTGAATTAATCTCATAGGAGTTGGGATGAAGAAGTTATCCCACTTTCTAATCAGGTGATTCCAGTTTCCCAGTTTGGGAATAGGACAGCTTCTTCGTCGTTCCAATCAAACCAGGATGAATCACTTTGTAAGAAGCTTGATTTGGATACATAAAGTGGTGGAGAATCACCAGGAAGTTGAATAATCTCATAGGAGTTGGGATGAAGAAGTTATCCCACTTTCTAAT
Organism: Brassica napus; assembly: GCF_020379485.1. Lineage (NCBI taxonomy): Eukaryota > Viridiplantae > Streptophyta > Magnoliopsida > Brassicales > Brassicaceae > Brassica > Brassica napus. Next base: position 18,369 of record NW_026016084.1, on the reverse strand, counting down.
CAGGTGATTCCAGTTTCCCAGTTTGGGAATAGGACAGCTTCTTCGTCGTTCCAATCAAACCAGGATGAATCACTTTGTAAGAAGCTTGATTTGGATACATAAAGTGTTGGAGAATCACCAGGAAGTTGAATAAATCTCATAGGAGTTGGGATGAAGAAGTTATCCCACTTTCTAATCAGGTGATTCCAGTTTCCCAGTTTGGGAATAGGACAGCTTCTTCGTCGTTCCAATCAAACCAGGATGAATCACTTTGTAAGAAGCTTGATTTGGATACATAAAGTGGTGGAGAATCACCAGGAAGTTGAATTAATCTCATAGGAGTTGGGATGAAGAAGTTATCCCACTTTCTAATCAGGTGATTCCAGTTTCCCAGTTTGGGAATAGGACAGCTTCTTCGTCGTTCCAATCAAACCAGGATGAATCACTTTGTAAGAAGCTTGATTTGGATACATAAAGTGGTGGAGAATCACCAGGAAGTTGAATTAATCTCATAGGAGTTGGGATGAAGAAGTTATCCCACTTTCTAATCAGGTGATTCCAGTTTCCCAGTTTGGGAATAGGACAGCTTTCGTCGTTCCAAAATACACCAGGATGAATCACTTTGTAAGAAGCTTGATTTGGATACATAAAGTGGTGGAGAATCACCAGGAAGTTGAATTAATCTCATAGGAGTTGGGATGAAGAAGTTATCCCACTTTCTAATCAGGTGATTCCAGTTTCCCAGTTTGGGAATAGGACAGCTTCTTCGTCGTTCCAATCAAACCAGGATGAATCACTTTGTAAGAAGCTTGATTTGGATACATAAAGTGGTGGAGAATCACCAGGAAGTTGAATAATCTCATAGGAGTTGGGATGAAGAAGTTATCCCACTTTCTAATCAGGTGATTCCAGTTTCCCAGTTTGGGAATAGGACAGCTTCTTCGTCGTTCCAATCAAACCAGGATGAATCACTTTGTAAGAAGCTTGATTTGGATACATAAAGTGGTGGAGAATCACCAGGAAGTTGAATTAATCTCATAGGAGTTGGGATGAAGAAGTTATCCCACTTTCTAATCAGGTGATTCCAGTTTCCCAGTTTGGGAATAGGACAGCTTCTTCGTCGTTCCAATCAAACCAGGATGAATCACTTTGTAAGAAGCTTGATTTGGATACATAAAGTGGTGGAGAATCACCAGGAAGTTGAATAAATCTCATAGGAGTTGGGATGAAGAAGTTATCCCACTTTCTAATCAGGTGATTCCAGTTTCCCAGTTTGGGAATAGGACAGCTTCTTCGTCGTTCCAATCAAACCAGGATGAATCACTTTGTAAGAAGCTTGATTTGGATACATAAAGTGGTGGAGAATCACCAGGAAGTTGAATAAATCTCATAGGAGTTGGGATGAAGAAGTTATCCCACTTTCTAATCAGGTGATTCCAGTTTCCCAGTTTGGGAATAGGACAGCTTCTTCGTCGTTCCAATCAAACCAGGATGAATCACTTTGTAAGAAGCTTGATTTGGATACATAAAGTGGTGGAGAATCACCAGGAAGTTGAATTAATCTCATAGGAGTTGGGATGAAGAAGTTATCCCACTTTCTAATCAGGTGATTCCAGTTTCCCAGTTTGGGAATAGGACAGCTTCTTCGTCGTTCCAATCAAACCAGGATGAATCACTTTGTAAGAAGCTTGATTTGGATACATAAAGTGGTGGAGAATCACCAGGAAGTTGAATTAATCTCATAGGAGTTGGGATGAAGAAGTTATCCCACTTTCTAATCAGGTGATTCCAGTTTCCCAGTTTGGGAATAGGACAGCTTCTTCGTCGTTCCAATAACACCAGGATGAATCACTTTGTAAGAAGCTTGATTTGGATACATAAAGTGGTGGAGAATCACCAGGAAGTTGAATTAATCTCATAGGAGTTGGGATGAAGAAGTTATCCCACTTTCTAATCAGGTGATTCCAGTTTCCCAGTTTGGGAATAGGACAGCTTCTTCGTCGTTCCAATAAACCAGGATGAATCACTTTGTAAGAAGCTTGATTTGGATACATAAAGTGGTGGAGAATCACCAGGAAGTTGAATTAATCTCATAGGAGTTGGGATGAAGAAGTTATCCCACTTTCTAATCAGGTGATTCCAGTTTCCCAGTTTGGGAATAGGACAGCTTCTTCGTCGTTCCAATAAACCAGGATGAATCACTTTGTAAGAAGCTTGATTTGGATACATAAAGTGGTGGAGAATCACCAGGAAGTTGAATAAATCTCATAGGAGTTGGGATGAAGAAGTTATCCCACTTTCTAATCAGGTGATTCCAGTTTCCCAGTTTGGGAATAGGACAGCTTCTTCGTCGTTCCAATAACACCAGGATGAATCACTTTGTAAGAAGCTTGATTTGGATACATAAAGTGGTGGAGAATCACCAGGAAGTTGAATTAATCTCATAGGAGTTGGGATGAAGAAGTTATCCCACTTTCTAATCAGGTGATTCCAGTTTCCCAGTTTGGGAATAGGACAGCTTCTTCGTCGTTCCAATCAAACCAGGATGAATCACTTTGTAAGAAGCTTGATTTGGATACATAAAGTGGTGGAGAATCACCAGGAAGTTGAATTAATCTCATAGGAGTTGGGATGAAGAAGTTATCCCACTTTCTAATCAGGTGATTCCAGTTTCCCAGTTTGGGAATAGGACAGCTTCTTCGTCGTTCCAATCAAACCAGGATGAATCACTTTGTAAGAAGCTTGATTTGGATACATAAAGTGGTGGAGAATCACCAGGAAGTTGAATTAATCTCATAGGAGTTGGGATGAAGAAGTTATCCCACTTTCTAATCAGGTGATTCCAGTTTCCCAGTTTGGGAATAGGACAGCTTCTTCGTCGTTCCAATCAAACCAGGATGAATCACTTTGTAAGAAGCTTGATTTGGATACATAAAGTGGTGGAGAATCACCAGGAAGTTGAATAATCTCATAGGAGTTGGGATGAAGAAGTTATCCCACTTTCTAATCAGGTGATTCCAGTTTCCCAGTTTGGGAATAGGACAGCTTCTTCGTCGTTCCAATCAAACCAGGATGAATCACTTTGTAAGAAGCTTGATTTGGATACATAAAGTGGTGGAGAATCACCAGGAAGTTGAATTAATCTCATAGGAGTTGGGATGAAGAAGTTATCCCACTTTCTAATCAGGTGATTCCAGTTTCCCAGTTTGGGAATAGGACAGCTTCTTCGTCGTTCCAATCAAACCAGGATGAATCACTTTGTAAGAAGCTTGATTTGGATACATAAAGTGGTGGAGAATCACCAGGAAGTTGAATTAATCTCATAGGAGTTGGGATGAAGAAGTTATCCCACTTTCTAATCAGGTGATTCCAGTTTCCCAGTTTGGGAATAGGACAGCTTCTTCGTCGTTCCAATCAAACCAGGATGAATCACTTTGTAAGAAGCTTGATTTGGATACATAAAGTGGTGGAGAATCACCAGGAAGTTGAATTAATCTCATAGGAGTTGGGATGAAGAAGTTATCCCACTTTCTAATCAGGTGATTCCAGTTTCCCAGTTTGGGAATAGGACAGCTTCTTCGTCGTTCCAATCAAACCAGGATGAATCACTTTGTAAGAAGCTTGATTTGGATACATAAAGTGGTGGAGAATCACCAGGAAGTTGAATAAATCTCATAGGAGTTGGGATGAAGAAGTTATCCCACTTTCTAATCAGGTGATTCCAGTTTCCCAGTTTGGGAATAGGACAGCTTCTTCGTCGTTCCAATCAAACCAGGATGAATCACTTTGTAAGAAGCTTGATTTGGATACATAAAGTGGTGGAGAATCACCAGGAAGTTGAATAAATCTCATAGGAGTTGGGATGAAGAAGTTATCCCACTTTCTAATCAGGTGATTCCAGTTTCCCAGTTTGGGAATAGGACAGCTTCTTCGTCGTTCCAATAAACCAGGATGAATCACTTTGTAAGAAGCTTGATTTGGATACATAAAGTGGTGGAGAATCACCAGGAAGTTGAATAAATCTCATAGGAGTTGGGATGAAGAAGTTATCCCACTTTCTAATCAGGTGATTCCAGTTTCCCAGTTTGGGAATAGGACAGCTTCTTCGTCGTTCCAATCAAACCAGGATGAATCACTTTGTAAGAAGCTTGATTTGGATACATAAAGTGGTGGAGAATCACCAGGAAGTTGAATAAATCTCATAGGAGTTGGGATGAAGAAGTTATCCCACTTTCTAATCAGGTGATTCCAGTTTCCCAGTTTGGGAATAGGACAGCTTCTTCGTCGTTCCAATCAAACCAGGATGAATCACTTTGTAAGAAGCTTGATTTGGATACATAAAGTGTTGGAGAATCACCAGGAAGTTGAATAAATCTCATAGGAGTTGGGATGAAGAAGTTATCCCACTTTCTAATCAGGTGATTCCAGTTTCCCAGTTTGGGAATAGGACAGCTTCTTCGTCGTTCCAATAACACCAGGATGAATCACTTTGTAAGAAGCTTGATTTGGATACATAAAGTGGTGGAGAATCACCAGGAAGTTGAATAATCTCATAGGAGTTGGGATGAAGAAGTTATCCCACTTTCTAATCAGGTGATTCCAGTTTCCCAGTTTGGGAATAGGACAGCTTCTTCGTCGTTCCAATCAAACCAGGATGAATCACTTTGTAAGAAGCTTGATTTGGATACATAAAGTGGTGGAGAATCACCAGGAAGTTGAATAAATCTCATAGGAGTTGGGATGAAGAAGTTATCCCACTTTCTAATCAGGTGATTCCAGTTTCCCAGTTTGGGAATAGGACAGCTTCTTCGTCGTTCCAATCAAACCAGGATGAATCACTTTGTAAGAAGCTTGATTTGGATACATAAAGTGGTGGAGAATCACCAGGAAGTTGAATAAATCTCATAGGAGTTGGGATGAAGAAGTTATCCCACTTTCTAATCAGGTGATTCCAGTTTCCCAGTTTGGGAATAGGACAGCTTCTTCGTCGTTCCAATCAAACCAGGATGAATCACTTTGTAAGAAGCTTGATTTGGATACATAAAGTGGTGGAGAATCACCAGGAAGTTGAATTAATCTCATAGGAGTTGGGATGAAGAAGTTATCCCACTTTCTAATCAGGTGATTCCAGTTTCCCAGTTTGGGAATAGGACAGCTTCTTCGTCGTTCCAATCAAACCAGGATGAATCACTTTGTAAGAAGCTTGATTTGGATACATAAAGTGGTGGAGAATCACCAGGAAGTTGAATTAATCTCATAGGAGTTGGGATGAAGAAGTTATCCCACTTTCTAATCAGGTGATTCCAGTTTCCCAGTTTGGGAATAGGACAGCTTCTTCGTCGTTCCAATCAAACCAGGATGAATCACTTTGTAAGAAGCTTGATTTGGATACATAAAGTGGTGGAGAATCACCAGGAAGTTGAATTAATCTCATAGGAGTTGGGATGAAGAAGTTATCCCACTTTCTAATCAGGTGATTCCAGTTTCCCAGTTTGGGAATAGGACAGCTTCTTCGTCGTTCCAATCAAACCAGGATGAATCACTTTGTAAGAAGCTTGATTTGGATACATAAAGTGGTGGAGAATCACCAGGAAGTTGAATTAATCTCATAGGAGTTGGGATGAAGAAGTTATCCCACTTTCTAATCAGGTGATTCCAGTTTCCCAGTTTGGGAATAGGACAGCTTCTTCGTCGTTCCAATAACACCAGGATGAATCACTTTGTAAGAAGCTTGATTTGGATACATAAAGTGGTGGAGAATCACCAGGAAGTTGAATAAATCTCATAGGAGTTGGGATGAAGAAGTTATCCCACTTTCTAATCAGGTGATTCCAGTTTCCCAGTTTGGGAATAGGACAGCTTCTTCGTCGTTCCAATAACACCAGGATGAATCACTTTGTAAGAAGCTTGATTTGGATACATAAAGTGGTGGAGAATCACCAGGAAGTTGAATAAATCTCATAGGAGTTGGGATGAAGAAGTTATCCCACTTTCTAATCAGGTGATTCCAGTTTCCCAGTTTGGGAATAGGACAGCTTCTTCGTCGTTCCAATCAAACCAGGATGAATCACTTTGTAAGAAGCTTGATTTGGATACATAAAGTGGTGGAGAATCACCAGGAAGTTGAATAAATCTCATAGGAGTTGGGATGAAGAAGTTATCCCACTTTCTAATCAGGTGATTCCAGTTTCCCAGTTTGGGAATAGGACAGCTTCTTCGTCGTTCCAATAAACCAGGATGAATCACTTTGTAAGAAGCTTGATTTGGATACATAAAGTGGTGGAGAATCACCAGGAAGTTGAATTAATCTCATAGGAGTTGGGATGAAGAAGTTATCCCACTTTCTAATCAGGTGATTCCAGTTTCCCAGTTTGGGAATAGGACAGCTTCTTCGTCGTTCCAATCAAACCAGGATGAATCACTTTGTAAGAAGCTTGATTTGGATACATAAAGTGGTGGAGAATCACCAGGAAGTTGAATTAATCTCATAGGAGTTGGGATGAAGAAGTTATCCCACTTTCTAATCAGGTGATTCCAGTTTCCCAGTTTGGGAATAGGACAGCTTCTTCGTCGTTCCAATCAAACCAGGATGAATCACTTTGTAAGAAGCTTGATTTGGATACATAAAGTGTTGGAGAATCACCAGGAAGTTGAATAAATCTCATAGGAGTTGGGATGAAGAAGTTATCCCACTTTCTAATCAGGTGATTCCAGTTTCCCAGTTTGGGAATAGGACAGCTTCTTCGTCGTTCCAATAACACCAGGATGAATCACTTTGTAAGAAGCTTGATTTGGATACATAAAGTGGTGGAGAATCACCAGGAAGTTGAATAAATCTCATAGGAGTTGGGATGAAGAAGTTATCCCACTTTCTAATCAGGTGATTCCAGTTTCCCAGTTTGGGAATAGGACAGCTTCTTCGTCGTTCCAATCAAACCAGGATGAATCACTTTGTAAGAAGCTTGATTTGGATACATAAAGTGGTGGAGAATCACCAGGAAGTTGAATAAATCTCATAGGAGTTGGGATGAAGAAGTTATCCCACTTTCTAATCAGGTGATTCCAGTTTCCCAGTTTGGGAATAGGACAGCTTCTTCGTCGTTCCAATCAAACCAGGATGAATCACTTTGTAAGAAGCTTGATTTGGATACATAAAGTGGTGGAGAATCACCAGGAAGTTGAATTAATCTCATAGGAGTTGGGATGAAGAAGTTATCCCACTTTCTAATCAGGTGATTCCAGTTTCCCAGTTTGGGAATAGGACAGCTTCTTCGTCGTTCCAATCAAACCAGGATGAATCACTTTGTAAGAAGCTTGATTTGGATACATAAAGTGGTGGAGAATCACCAGGAAGTTGAATTAATCTCATAGGAGTTGGGATGAAGAAGTTATCCCACTTTCTAATCAGGTGATTCCAGTTTCCCAGTTTGGGAATAGGACAGCTTCTTCGTCGTTCCAATAAAACCAGGATGAATCACTTTGTAAGAAGCTTGATTTGGATACATAAAGTGGTGGAGAATCACCAGGAAGTTGAATAAATCTCATAGGAGTTGGGATGAAGAAGTTATCCCACTTTCTAATCAGGTGATTCCAGTTTCCCAGTTTGGGAATAGGACAGCTTCTTCGTCGTTCCAATAACACCAGGATGAATCACTTTGTAAGAAGCTTGATTTGGATACATAAAGTGGTGGAGAATCACCAGGAAGTTGAATAAATCTCATAGGAGTTGGGATGAAGAAGTTATCCCACTTTCTAATCAGGTGATTCCAGTTTCCCAGTTTGGGAATAGGACAGCTTCTTCGTCGTTCCAATCAAACCAGGATGAATCACTTTGTAAGAAGCTTGATTTGGATACATAAAGTGGTGGAGAATCACCAGGAAGTTGAATAAATCTCATAGGAGTTGGGATGAAGAAGTTATCCCACTTTCTAATCAGGTGATTCCAGTTTCCCAGTTTGGGAATAGGACAGCTTCTTCGTCGTTCCAATAACACCAGGATGAATCACTTTGTAAGAAGCTTGATTTGGATACATAAAGTGGTGGAGAATCACCAGGAAGTTGAATTAATCTCATAGGAGTTGGGATGAAGAAGTTATCCCACTTTCTAATCAGGTGATTCCAGTTTCCCAGTTTGGGAATAGGACAGCTTCTTCGTCGTTCCAATCAAACCAGGATGAATCACTTTGTAAGAAGCTTGATTTGGATACATAAAGTGGTGGAGAATCACCAGGAAGTTGAATTAATCTCATAGGAGTTGGGATGAAGAAGTTATCCCACTTTCTAATCAGGTGATTCCAGTTTCCCAGTTTGGGAATAGGACAGCTTCTTCGTCGTTCCAATCAAACCAGGATGAATCACTTTGTAAGAAGCTTGATTTGGATACATAAAGTGGTGGAGAATCACCAGGAAGTTGAATTAATCTCATAGGAGTTGGGATGAAGAAGTTATCCCACTTTCTAATCAGGTGATTCCAGTTTCCCAGTTTGGGAATAGGACAGCTTCTTCGTCGTTCCAATCAAACCAGGATGAATCACTTTGTAAGAAGCTTGATTTGGATACATAAAGTGGTGGAGAATCACCAGGAAGTTGAATAATCTCATAGGAGTTGGGATGAAGAAGTTATCCCACTTTCTAATCAGGTGATTCCAGTTTCCCAGTTTGGGAATAGGACAGCTTCTTCGTCGTTCCAATCAAACCAGGATGAATCACTTTGTAAGAAGCTTGATTTGGATACATAAAGTGGTGGAGAATCACCAGGAAGTTGAATAAATCTCATAGGAGTTGGGATGAAGAAGTTATCCCACTTTCTAATCAGGTGATTCCAGTTTCCCAGTTTGGGAATAGGACAGCTTCTTCGTCGTTCCAATAAACCAGGATGAATCACTTTGTAAGAAGCTTGATTTGGATACATAAAGTGGTGGAGAATCACCAGGAAGTTGAATAAATCTCATAGGAGTTGGGATGAAGAAGTTATCCCACTTTCTAATCAGGTGATTCCAGTTTCCCAGTTTGGGAATAGGACAGCTTCTTCGTCGTTCCAATCAAACCAGGATGAATCACTTTGTAAGAAGCTTGATTTGGATACATAAAGTGGTGGAGAATCACCAGGAAGTTGAATAAATCTCATAGGAGTTGGGATGAAGAAGTTATCCCACTTTCTAATCAGGTGATTCCAGTTTCCCAGTTTGGGAATAGGACAGCTTCTTCGTCGTTCCAATCAAACCAGGATGAATCACTTTGTAAGAAGCTTGATTTGGATACATAAAGTGGTGGAGAATCACCAGGAAGTTGAATTAATCTCATAGGAGTTGGGATGAAGAAGTTATCCCACTTTCTAATCAGGTGATTCCAGTTTCCCAGTTTGGGAATAGGACAGCTTCTTCGTCGTTCCAATCAAACCAGGATGAATCACTTTGTAAGAAGCTTGATTTGGATACATAAAGTGGTGGAGAATCACCAGGAAGTTGAATTAATCTCATAGGAGTTGGGATGAAGAAGTTATCCCACTTTCTAATCAGGTGATTCCAGTTTCCCAGTTTGGGAATAGGACAGCTTCTTCGTCGTTCCAATCAAACCAGGATGAATCACTTTGTAAGAAGCTTGATTTGGATACATAAAGTGGTGGAGAATCACCAGGAAGTTGAATTAATCTCATAGGAGTTGGGATGAAGAAGTTATCCCACTTTCTAATCAGGTGATTCCAGTTTCCCAGTTTGGGAATAGGACAGCTTCTTCGTCGTTCCAATCAAACCAGGATGAATCACTTTGTAAGAAGCTTGATTTGGATACATAAAGTGGTGGAGAATCACCAGGAAGTTGAATAAATCTCATAGGAGTTGGGATGAAGAAGTTATCCCACTTTCTAATCAGGTGATTCCAGTTTCCCAGTTTGGGAATAGGACAGCTTCTTCGTCGTTCCAATCAAACCAGGATGAATCACTCGGTAAGAAGCTTGATTTGGATACATAAAGTGGTGGAGAATCACCAGGAAGTTGAATTAATTATGAGATTTTCAGAGATCTCAGGTTGTGTGTGTGTATAAGCTCCAATGGAGCAAGCTGAGAAGATTTGAGTTTGTTTTAGGTGATTTTAGAGAGAGAGTTTATAAGAGTGTTTATGTGTTTACTTAAATCAGAAACAAGAGACTTTGAGAGATTAAGAGTATAAGAAAGGGAGAGATTAAAGGGAATCTGATTCAAGAACACATTTCATTATGAAGTGGAGAGGGGAAATCCCCCAAACTCCCTTAAGGCTTGAAATCGCCAATTACATCTCCTTTTATAAGGTTTACAACTTTGCATTCTCATAAACCTAAATCTAATGGATAGAAATGACTGAATATAAATGGATGGCCAGGATGGAGAGTTGAGATTGCAATCTGTGTGAGATGTCTTGATTGGAGGAGAGCTAGTTGATGTCTGATTGGTTTATTCAAACTGGTCAAAGGGAAGGCTGTTCTCCCATTGGCTCCTTATAGGCTCCCATGTATCAAGCCTTCATTCAGACCATGTTCATGGTCGTGGCTCCCTTTGGCTTTACAGCCAAAGCCAGCCTGTCCATCCTCCAAAGTAACCAATCAGCTCCATCTTTGCTCTCATTGGCCGCTTGCCTCCACAAAGGATCTTCTTGATTCCCTTTTGATGCTTCACGACCAGACTTCTTTTTATCAGCCCTAAGTATGCACAAAGTCTCCCGGACATGTTCTGATCATGCCCTAAGCTTGCACATCTTGTCCCGGACTTTGCACCACCTCAAAACATCTCAAATGGCCAAGTTGTGTTTCCTCGGGTTGTCTCGGTCCGTACGGATCCGTACAGGTCCGTACCATCCGTACTGCCTCGCCCTAAGTATGCACACTTGCCCATTTGCTCCCAAACACTCTTCTAAGTCCCTCCTGGACTTGGCCCTATCTTTGCACAGCCATATGAGCACTTCTGGACACCTTCAAACACTCCTAAAGTCTTCATAGATAATCTCCGGAGGTCTTGCCCTATTCTTGCTCAAGACTCAATCTCAACTCAACCCTTCACCACTCCATTTCTTTTCTTCAAGTCAACACTCCCCCTCAAGCTTGACTTTAGCTGATCCTAAGTCAAGCTTGGAACCTTGAAGAACTTCCTCATTAAAAACCTCACCAAGGAAAACCCTTTGGGACAAAACCTTGATGAGGGAAAAAGAGTAAAGCCTCCAAGGCCTAGGGATTGGCCAGTGAGTCTTTGTGCCTTACCAACAATGTAAGGGACACAAAGACTCTGGATCTCGGCCCCTTCTTGTGATGCAAGGTAGATCACATCTTCTCTTGCTCATCACTCTTCATCTTGTAATAGCTGAGCCTTGGCTGCTTCTTCTTCTAGAGTTTCCACCTTGTTCTAAAGCTTCATGATCGGATGCCTCAGTCTGTAGTACCAAGGCTGCTCTGCTCTGGCCGCCTTGGAGATTGCTTCACCATCCTCCATCTTGCTTCACAAACCGGTATGCTCCTCTTCTTGAATAACCGCCAAGTGCTCTCATCAAGAAGCCTTCTCAACACTCCCCCTCAAGCTTGACCATGTGGAACAAGTCAAGCTTGGAAGGAGAGCTTCTTGATTCTCTACATTTGCTCACTGCCGTCCACCTTCTTGAACCGGCACCTTTGTGATCATTTGAAGTCTTCTCAACACTCCCCCTCAAGCTTGACCATGTGGAACAAGTCAAGCTTGGGAGAGCAGCTTCATGATCACACCATCAGACCCTTGCAGCACCTTCTGAACTCGCCATCTCCATGGAATGCTTGTGGAACCTTCAGCTCCCTCTTCAGACTGCTCACACTGGAAGCCGCCTTGATAGAGTAGCTCCATCATCTTCACACAGCCGAGAGTGCTCTGAACACTCCCTTGTTCTTCCCACAGCCGGATGACTCCTTTTCCATCAGTTGCTTGCCATGGTCTTCCTTCTTTGCTCACTTAACTCCCCTCCTCAAGCTTGGATAGAATGAGGGTCCAAGCTTGGAAGTGAGCAGCCGTGAGTCTTCACTAACCAGTGGCACATCACCACTTCAGTAACCGCTCTCCATTGCTCATGACAATGGGCAATGCCTTCCTCTTTCTCTTGGATTGGTGATGAACTAAGAACACTTCTTGTATACCTGAAACACCACTCAAACTCCAGAGAAGATTAGACATAGGTGCATTGGGTCAGTCCTTGATTCCACATCAAGCTTGAACACCAATGTCTCACTAAAGCAATGCAAGATCAAACAAGACACCCAAGTTTCAAATCATTGCAAGCTTAGCTCTCTAAGTTCTAGTATGATCCTACAGATTCATTACAAGACACTTAGGCAATTTTAACTTCTGCCTTAACTGCATCTTAGACTTGAATCCAAGTGCATCAACCTAAGGCAGCAACAACACTCTAAGCTTTATTATACTACTCGGTTTCAATCAATGAAAGTAAACAGGATCAGACTCATCTAGCATCCTATACAATCATTATAGAACCGAGGCAAGCTTTTCAACTCTCAATCACCATTCACAACTCTCTAGTATCTTGGGACAGATTCTAAACATTTCATATCTAGCAATCTTTAAACATCCACAAGTTTTCAATCACAACACAACCTGTCAATATACTCCAGCTTTATACAAAAGGAAAGAACTTTCTTACAGCCAAGGACCTTTGTATAGATCCTTGATTCCATTGGACAGATTCTGAGTTGTTAGTGTGCACTCCAACGCCTCCATCTTCCATGGACCTTTCCTTTTGAACCACCATGTCTTAGCTCCCACCTTTCTCCATGTTGTACACGCCACACCAGTACAAGCAGCAAGCTTTCTTCTTGAGAAACTTCTTCTTGGACTTTGAATAGCAAGAACCCGGAACTGGCTTTGTTAGAGAGGGTAGCTAATCCGCTCCATTGCCTTTGTTTCCTTGGATCTTCTTTCTTCAAGGGCGACATGGGATGATGAGGAACAGCAGCAGACAGCTTCTGGACTCCAGGATGAACACGCCTGCCTCTTGAGGTGTTGAACAGCCGGATAGAACAGACAGCTTCTTCTTGCTTCAAACGACATGGGGAGAGCTTGGAGCTTCAGCGGAAGAAAGAACCAAGTTCACATGAACCTGGCTCTGATACCATATGAGATTTTCAGAGATCTCAGGTTGTGTGTGTGTATAAGCTCCAATGGAGCAAGCTGAGAAGATTTGAGTTTGTTTTAGGTGATTTTAGAGAGAGAGTTTATAAGAGTGTTTATGTGTTTACTTAAATCAGAAACAAGAGACTTTGAGAGATTAAGAGTATAAGAAAGGGAGAGATTAAAGGGAATCTGATTCAAGAACACATTTCATTATGAAGTGGAGAGGGGAAATCCCCCAAACTCCCTTAAGGCTTGAAATCGCCAATTACATCTCCTTTTATAAGGTTTACAACTTTGCATTCTCATAAACCTAAATCTAATGGATAGAAATGACTGAATATAAATGGATGGCCAGGATGGAGAGTTGAGATTGCAATCTGTGTGAGATGTCTTGATTGGAGGAGAGCTAGTTGATGTCTGATTGGTTTATTCAAACTGGTCAAAGGGAAGGCTGTTCTCCCATTGGCTCCTTATAGGCTCCCATGTATCAAGCCTTCATTCAGACCATGTTCATGGTCGTGGCTCCCTTTGGCTTTACAGCCAAAGCCAGCCTGTCCATCCTCCAAAGTAACCAATCAGCTCCATCTTTGCTCTCATTGGCCGCTTGCCTCCACAAAGGATCTTCTTGATTCCCTTTTGATGCTTCACGACCAGACTTCTTTTTATCAGCCCTAAGTATGCACAAAGTCTCCCGGACATGTTCTGATCATGCCCTAAGCTTGCACATCTTGTCCCGGACTTTGCACCACCTCAAAACATCTCAAATGGCCAAGTTGTGTTTCCTCGGGTTGTCTCGGTCCGTACGGATCCGTACAGGTCCGTACCATCCGTACTGCCTCGCCCTAAGTATGCACACTTGCCCATTTGCTCCCAAACACTCTTCTAAGTCCCTCCTGGACTTGGCCCTATCTTTGCACAGCCATATGAGCACTTCTGGACACCTTCAAACACTCCTAAAGTCTTCATAGATAATTTCCGGAGGTCTTGCCCTATTCTTGCTCAAGACTCAATCTCAACTCAACCCTTCACCACTCCATTTCTTTTCTTCAAGTCAATATTAATGTCATAGGAGTTGGGATGAAGAAGTTATCCCACTTTCTAATCAGGTGATTCCAGTTTCCCAGTTTGGGAATAGGACAGCTTCTTCGTCGTTCCAATAACACCAGGATGAATCACTTTGTAAAAAGCTTGATTTGGATACATAAAGTGGTGGAGAAACACCAGGAAGTTGAATAAATCTCATAGGAGTTGGGATGAAGAAGTTATCCCACTTTCTAATCAGGTGATTCCAGTTTCCCAGTTTGGGAATAGGACAGCTTCTTCGTCGTTCCAATAACACCAGGATGAATCACTTTGTAAGAAGCTTGATTTGGATACATAAAGTGGTGGAGAAACACCAGGAAGTTGAATAAATCTCATAGGAGTTGGGATGAAGAAGTTATCCCACTTTCTAATCAGGTGATTCCAGTTTCCCAGTTTGGGAATAGGACAGCTTCTTCGTCGTTCCAATCAAACCAGGATGAATCACTTTGTAAGAAGCTTGATTTGGATACATAAAGTGGTGGAGAATCACCAGGAAGTTGAATAAATCTCATAGGAGTTGGGATGAAGAAGTTATCCCACTTTCTAATCAGGTGATTCCAGTTTCCCAGTTTGGGAATAGGACAGCTTCTTCGTCGTTCCAATAAACCAGGATGAATCACTTTGTAAGAAGCTTGATTTGGATACATAAAGTGGTGGAGAATCACCAGGAAGTTGAATTAATCTCATAGGAGTTGGGATGAAGAAGTTATCCCACTTTCTAATCAGGTGATTCCAGTTTCCCAGTTTGGGAATAGGACAGCTTCTTCGTCGTTCCAATCAAACCAGGATGAATCACTTTGTAAGAAGCTTGATTTGGATACATAAAGTGGTGGAGAATCACCAGGAAGTTGAATTAATCTCATAGGAGTTGGGATGAAGAAGTTATCCCACTTTCTAATCAGGTGATTCCAGTTTCCCAGTTTGGGAATAGGACAGCTTCTTCGTCGTTCCAATCACACCAGGATGAATCACTTTGTAAGAAGCTTGATTTGGATACATAAAGTGTTGGAGAATCACCAGGAAGTTGAATAAATCTCATAGGAGTTGGGATGAAGAAGTTATCCCACTTTCTAATCAGGTGATTCCAGTTTCCCAGTTTGGGAATAGGACAGCTTCTTCGTCGTTCCAATAACACCAGGATGAATCACTTTGTAAGAAGCTTGATTTGGATACATAAAGTGGTGGAGAATCACCAGGAAGTTGAATTAATCTCATAGGAGTTGGGATGAAGAAGTTATCCCACTTTCTAATCAGGTGATTCCAGTTTCCCAGTTTGGGAATAGGACAGCTTCTTCGTCGTTCCAATAACACCAGGATGAATCACTTTGTAAGAAGCTTGATTTGGATACATAAAGTGGTGGAGAATCACCAGGAAGTTGAATTAATCTCATAGGAGTTGGGATGAAGAAGTTATCCCACTTTCTAATCAGGTGATTCCAGTTTCCCAGTTTGGGAATAGGACAGCTTCTTCGTCGTTCCAATAAACCAGGATGAATCACTTTGTAAGAAGCTTGATTTGGATACATAAAGTGGTGGAGAAACACCAGGAAGTTGAATAAATCTCATAGGAGTTGGGATGAAGAAGTTATCCCACTTTCTAATCAGGTGATTCCAGTTTCCCAGTTTGGGAATAGGACAGCTTCTTCGTCGTTCCAATAAACCAGGATGAATCACTTTGTAAGAAGCTTGATTTGGATACATAAAGTGTGGAGAATCACCAGGAAGTTGAATAAATCTCATAGGAGTTGGGATGAAGAAGTTATCCCACTTTCTAATCAGGTGATTCCAGTTTCCCAGTTTGGGAATAGGACAGCTTCTTCGTCGTTCCAATCAAACCAGGATGAATCACTTTGTAAGAAGCTTGATTTGGATACATAAAGTGGTGGAGAATCACCAGGAAGTTGAATTAATCTCATAGGAGTTGGGATGAAGAAGTTATCCCACTTTCTAATCAGGTGATTCCAGTTTCCCAGTTTGGGAATAGGACAGCTTCTTCGTCGTTCCAATAACACCAGGATGAATCACTTTGTAAGAAGCTTGATTTGGATACATAAAGTGGTGGAGAATCACCAGGAAGTTGAATTAATCTCATAGGAGTTGGGATGAAGAAGTTATCCCACTTTCTAATCAGGTGATTCCAGTTTCCCAGTTTGGGAATAGGACAGCTTCTTCGTCGTTCCAATAAACCAGGATGAATCACTTTGTAAGAAGCTTGATTTGGATACATAAAGTGGTGGAGAATCACCAGGAAGTTGAATAAATCTCATAGGAGTTGGGATGAAGAAGTTATCCCACTTTCTAATCAGGTGATTCCAGTTTCCCAGTTTGGGAATAGGACAGCTTCTTCGTCGTTCCAATCAAACCAGGATGAATCACTTTGTAAGAAGCTTGATTTGGATACATAAAGTGGTGGAGAATCACCAGGAAGTTGAATAAATCTCATAGGAGTTGGGATGAAGAAGTTATCCCACTTTCTAATCAGGTGATTCCAGTTTCCCAGTTTGGGAATAGGACAGCTTCTTCGTCGTTCCAATAAACCAGGATGAATCACTTTGTAAGAAGCTTGATTTGGATACATAAAGTGGTGGAGAATCACCAGGAAGTTGAATTAATCTCATAGGAGTTGGGATGAAGAAGTTATCCCACTTTCTAATCAGGTGATTCCAGTTTCCCAGTTTGGGAATAGGACAGCTTCTTCGTCGTTCCAATCAAACCAGGATGAATCACTTTGTAAGAAGCTTGATTTGGATACATAAAGTGGTGGAGAATCACCAGGAAGTTGAATTAATCTCATAGGAGTTGGGATGAAGAAGTTATCCCACTTTCTAATCAGGTGATTCCAGTTTCCCAGTTTGGGAATAGGACAGCTTCTTCGTCGTTCCAATCAAACCAGGATGAATCACTTTGTAAGAAGCTTGATTTGGATACATAAAGTGTTGGAGAATCACCAGGAAGTTGAATAAATCTCATAGGAGTTGGGATGAAGAAGTTATCCCACTTTCTAATCAGGTGATTCCAGTTTCCAGTTTGGGAATAGGACAGCTTCTTCGTCGTTCCAATCAAACCAGGATGAATCACTTTGTAAGAAGCTTGATTTGGATACATAAAGTGGTGGAGAATCACCAGGAAGTTGAATAATCTCATAGGAGTTGGGATGAAGAAGTTATCCCACTTTCTAATCAGGTGATTCCAGTTCCCAGTTTGGGAATAGGACAGCTTCTTCGTCGTTCCAAACACCAGGATGAATCACTTTGTAAGAAGCTTGATTTGGATACATAAAATGGTGGAGAATCACCAGGAAGTTGAATTAATCTCATAGGAGTTGGGATGAAGAAGTTATCCCACTTTTAATCAGGTGATTCCAGTTTCCCAGTTTGGGAATAGGACAGCTTCTTCGTCGTTCCAATCAAACCAGGATGAATCACTTTGTAAGAAGCTTGATTTGGATACATAAAGTGGTGGAGAATCACCAGGAAGTTGAATAAATCTCATAGGAGTTGGGATGAAGAAGTTATCCCACTTTCTAATCAGGTGATTCCAGTTTCCCAGTTGGGAATAGGACAGCTTCTTCGTCGTTCCAATCAAACCGGATGAATCACTTTGTAAGAAGCTTGATTTGGATACATAAAGTGGTGGAGAATCACCAGGAGGAGTTGAATAAATCTCATAGGAGTTGGGATGAAGAAGTTATCCACTTTCTAATCAGGTGATTCCAGTTTCCAGTTTGGGAATAGGACAGCTTCTTCGTCGTTCCAATAAACCAGGATGAATCACTTTGTAAGAAGCTTGATTTGGATACATAAAGTGGTGGAGAGATCACCAGGAAGTTGAATAAATCTCATAGGAGTTGATGATGAAGAAGTTATCCCACTTCTAATCAGGTGATTCCAGTTCCCAGTTTGGGAATAGGACAGCTTCTTCGTCGTTCCAATCAAACCAGGATGAATCACTTTGTAAGAAGCTTGATTTGGATACATAAAGTGGTGGAGAATCACCAGGAAGTTGAATTAATCTCATAGGAGTTGGGATGAAGAAGAAGTTATCCCACTTTCTACAGGTGATTCCAGTTTCCCAGTTGGGAATAGGACAGCTTCTTTGTCTTCAATCAAACCAGGATGAATCACTTGTAAGAAGCTTGATTTGGAATAAAAAAGTGTTGGAGAATCCCAGGAAGCTGAATAAATCTCATAGG
>NW_026016083.1:12500-17500 GCF_020379485.1 Brassica napus | reverse complement strand
CGGTTGGGGACAGTTTAAATCGTCTTCTCCCTCTCATTTCTGCCATTCTGGTCGATTTTTACTCAACTTGACACAGAGAGAAACACAGAGAAAATTCAAGAGAGAAAGAGAGACACAAACCTTGGATTGGCCGATTTGATCCAAGAGATTGCTCTTGAGTGTTCCTGGTGTGTTTGGGCGTGTGATCAAGAGAATGGATTTGAGACAGAAAGACAAGGAGAAGGCAAAGGAGAAAGAGAAGGAAGTCGCCCCTGGAGACCGAACTCCTAAGGTGAGAGGTGTGGCCAAGAGTAACCGGACAAGGCCGCGGATGATGGCCGTGTGAGCCTGGCCGGTTTGGATCGATTGGCCACTCCTTACTCTGACTTCTTCTACTCTGTTTCTTTATATATGTTGTGCTATGGATTGTTATGATGTACAGGGAAGGATCCATTGATCTTAAGGCCTTGGCCTGATCAAATTCCCATGAAAGTCCCTTGCTCTTGTGTGGGCTGTTCATGGCCGAGATCACTATGATCTGAGCCGATTCTTTTGAATCTGATTATGGGAATATTTTTCTTCTGAATTATCATGAGTTTTCATGAATTTTATTTGGTATTTGGATCTCTTTTTAGAGGGGTCAGATTTGGCATTTTTGATGATTGTTCTTGATTAGATTGGATCCGACCATGCAATGTGATTGATTCTTGTTTTGTAATCTAACCTTGCGATTGTGTGTTTGTTTGTGTTGGATTCAGGACCAGAAATGGACCGTGGTAAGGGAAAAGCACCATGAGGACCGCGGCCATGGGAAGATGTGTGGTGATTGGGTTGATTCTGAAAATTGTGTGATTATTGTAGCCTATTGTGCAACTTGTGAACTTATGCGATTCTAGTGTGTATTCTATTTATTAGGATGATGAATGATGTATGAACCTTGGTTAATATCTATGAAATATCTATTTGCACTAGTTATTGCTTGATTGTTTAAGTGTGAATGTTGGAACCTCCAAAACTCTGAAAAAGACTTAGAATTATTTAACACTTGAACTTGAATATGAAAGATGGAACTGGTTGTGTTGTTTAGTGAGGCCGCGGTCTGGTTGGATTGAGGAATCCAGGATCGGGTCTTACAAGTTGGTATCAGAGCATTCTTGATTCTAGGATTTGTTGGGTTATTGGTTCACCACACACTTGGCCGTTTGGACTCATGGTGAGATAGTTGGGTTCTAAGTAATCTTTTGTACTGATTAACTTAGGAGTGATTGAGGTTTGTGTGTTCAGTTTTGGACTAACCTTTTGTTTGTGTTTGTAACTCCTAAGGGTACAAGAAGGTACAAATCTCGGAAAGGAAAGGAGGCAACTGGAGTGTCTGGAGCAGTGGGGCAGGATGGTGCTGAACAGACCGGGGTGTTACCAGCTGGAACCATTCCAACCACGGTGCTACCCGCTCTGGTGGAGCAGGTGGACAATGCAACCGGACTTCCAGTGGGTCCAACTCTTCCTACTGAGGTTAATGAAACTAATGTGGACGAGCAGCAAGAGCAAGTCCATGGAGACGATACTGGGTCGTCCAATGTTGGTGCTGGGAGTGGCCAGAATGTTGATGCAAACAATGTTCGGGTCACTGGTGCCGAGGAGGTCATTGAGCCGACCATAAGGGACGTGGGGAGGCTAGCAGGCCAGTCCAGGGAAGAGGCCAGACCTCAACACCTCGTGTGTATGAGCTATCCAAGGAGGTGGTTGGGACTCAGCCTTTCCAAGCGATCACTGGTAACATTCTAGACTACTACTTTTACAATTCCAGTAGAATTGCATGGTATGGAATCTAGGATGGATAGATATACTTTGATGGGTCTTGTGTAGGGACCTTAAGTATTGGTGGTGTGGAAACACACACATTATTTGATACTGGAGCTACACATAGTTTTGTGAGTCCAAGTATGATAGGAAAAGGTTTGTTCCAGTATGGAACATGGGATGGTCCTGAACGAGTGAGTGCGGCCGGAGGGCAGGTTATGAACTCACTCGGTCTGGTTAGGGACATCCCTGTGGTGATCTTGGATAGGCCGATGCCTATAGATCTGATTGTTGTCCCCCTCAAGCATCACGAAGTGATCTTGGGCATGGACTGGTTGGGAAAGTATCGGGCAACTCTAGATTGTCACCGGGGAAGGGTGCAACTTGAGAACGAGTTTGGACCCCCGATCAAGTACCAAGGAATCAAGCCAACCTCTTGTAGTTTGGTGGTTTCAGCAGTCCAAGTAGAACGGATGCTTGGAAATGGTTGTGAGGCCTTTTTGGCTACCATTTACACTGATGAGGTTGTAGGGGCCTGTGACCCAGAGGGTATACCGTTGGTTCGGGAATTTCAGGATGTGTTTGGGGCACTACAGGGCATTCCCCCTGATAGGGCTGACCCATTCATCATTGAATTGGAACCTGGAACGGCCCCATTATCAAAAAGTCCATATAGAATGGCACCAGCTGAGATGGCAGAGCTGAAGAAGCAACTTGAGGAGTTGCTTGAGAAGGGGTTCATACGCCCTAGTGTATCACCTTGGGGAGCACCAGTCCTATTTGTAAAGAAAAAGGATGGTAGCTTTAGGTTGTGCATTGATTATAGGGGTTTGAACAGGGTGACTGTGAAGAACAAGTACCCTTTACCCAGGATTGATGAGTTGTTAGATCAACTCCGTGGAGCCAAGTGGTTCTCCAAGATTGACCTGGCCTCTGGGTATCATCAGATCCCCATTGCACCAGATGATGTGAGAAAGACAGCGTTCCGGACCAGGTATGGCCACTATGAGTTTGTGGTTATGCCGTTCGGACTGACCAATGCACCTGCTGCATTCATGAAGATGATGAACGGCATCTTCAGGGAATACTTGGACGAGTTTGTGATCATCTTCATTGATGATATACTCGTGTATTCCAAGACAAAGGAGGACCATGAAAGACACCTTAGGGCGGTGTTGGGCCGCCTGAGAGAACAGAAGCTCTTTGCTAAGCTAAGCAAGTGTAGCTTCTGGCAGAAGAGCATTGGGTTCCTTGGACATGTGGTGTCTGATAAAGGAGTCTCAGTGGATCAAGATAAGATCAAATGTATTCAGGAATGGCCACAGCCAAAGAATGCTACGGAAGTTAGAAGCTTCTTGGGGTTGGCTGGATATTATAGGAAATATGTCAAGGGGTTCTCGAGCATAGCTCAACCTATGACTAAGCTGACAGGCAAGGACGTGAGGTTCACATGGTCTGAGGAGTGTGAGGAAAGTTTTGCAGCACTCAAGAACATGTTGACTAATGCACCTGTCCTGGTGTTGCCTGAGGCTGATCAGCCTTATGTGGTGTATACGGATGCATCCATAACTGGTCTTGGTTGTGTTTTGACACAACATGGGAAGGTGATAGCCTATGCTTCCAGACAGCTAAGGAAGCATGAGGGTAACTATCCGACTCATGATTTGGAGATGGCTGCTGTAGTATTTGCATTAAAGATATGGAGATCATATCTTTATGGTGCCAAGGTGCAAATACTCACAGACCATAAGAGCTTGAAGTACATATTCACTCAGCCTGAGTTAAACTTAAGGCAGAGGCGATGGATGGAGTTTGTTGCAGATTATGATCTGGACATAGCTTATCATCCTGGGAAAGCTAACCTAGTGGCTGATGCTTTGAGCCGCAGAAGGGCTGAAGTGTCATCTGAGAGGGAGGCGGATGAACTGGAAGGGATGATCAGGTCCTTGAACCTCAACACCTTGGTTGGTTCAGAAGAGCCATTGGGGTTGGAGGCAGTGAACCAGGCCGATCTCCTGACCAGGATCAGGCAAGCACAGGGCCTGGATGAAAACCTAAAGAAGGTAGCCGCCAATGACAAGACTGAGTACCAGACAACTGAGAATGGTACCATCTTGGTCAATGGGAGGGTCAGTGTTCCTAATGATAAGGAACTCAAAGAAGAGATTATGAGACAGGCTCATAAGTCTAAGTTTTCAGTTCATCCTGGACTGAACAAGATGTATAGGGATCTGAAAAGGTACTACCATTGGGTGAGGATGAAATCTGATGTTGCAGAGTGGGTGGCTAAGTGTCCCACTTGTCAACTGGTGAAGGCAGAACATCAGGTTCCCAGTGGTCTACTCCAGAACCTACCCATACCAGAATGGAAATGGGATCACATCACAATGGATTTTGTGACTGGGTTTCCCACAACCAGGAATAAGAAAGATGCGGTATGGGTTGTGGTTGATCGGCTGACCAAGTCGGCTCATTTCCTGCCCATCAAGAAAGGGGATGGGGTCGACAGGATTGTGCAAGTGTACCTAGACGAGATAGTGAGGTTGCATGGTGTTCCAGCAAGCATTGTCTCGGACAGGGATCCAAGATTTACATCTTATTTCTGGCAGGCTTTCCAAAAGGCCTTGGGAACCAGAGTGAATATGAGCACATCTTATCATCCTCAAACGGATGGGCAGTCTGAAAGGACAATCCAAACCTTGGAGGATATGCTAAGGGCGTGTGTGTTAGACTGGGGAGAGTCTTGGGAAAAACACTTACCCTTAGTGGAGTTTGCTTACAACAACAGCTTCCATACAAGCATTGGTATGTCGCCATATGAGGCTTTGTATGGTAGGCCGTGCAGGACACCCCTATGCTGGACCCAAGTGGGGGAGCGTAGCATGTTGGGTCCTGAGATTGTAGAACAGACCACTGAGAAAATCAGGATGGTCAAAGAGAAGATGAAAGAGGCGCAGGACCGCCAAAAGAGCTATGCAGACAAGCGTAGAAAACATCTTGAGTTTGAGGTCAATGACCTGGTGTATCTCAAGATGATTACCTTTAAGGGTAGGACCAGGGTTTCTGGACGAAAGAAACTGGATCCTAGGTACTTGGGTCCATTCAGAATCATAGAGAGAGTGGGTGCAGTGGCATACAAGTTGGACTTGCCATCAGCAATGGATGCATACCACAATGTGTTCCATGTATCCCAACTCCGGAAATGCTTGTCTGAACAAGAC
>NW_026016083.1:0-2500 GCF_020379485.1 Brassica napus | reverse complement strand
GGACGTCCGGCTGTCCATCAGTACACATATCAGCACGCTCCGTGGACTGTTCGGGGATTTTGGCTCACGTGGGCTGTCTGTTCAGTACACACAGGACGTCCGTCAGCACACGCAGGACGTCCGTGGCTGTCCGTGTGTGTCCGTGTGTCCGTCAGTGCACACAGGACGTCCGTCAGCACACACAGGACGTCCGTCAGCACACGCAGGACGTCCGTCAGCACACGCAGGACGTCCGTGGCTGTCCGTGTGTGTCCGTGTGTCCGTCAGTCACACGCAGGACGTCCGTCAGCACACACAGGACGTCCGTCAGCACACAAAGGACGTCCGTCAGCACACGACAGGACGTCCGTGGCTGTCCGTGTGTGTCCGTGTGTCCGTCAGTACACACAGGACGTCCCTCAGTACACACAGGACGTCCGTCAGCACACACAGGACGTCCGTGGCCGTCCGTCAGTACACACAGGACGTCCGTGATCTCCGTCAGTACACATATCAGCATGCTGGCCTTCCTGTGGACTGTTCGTGGTGATTTTGTCCCACGTGGGCTGTCTGTTCAGTACACACAGGACGTCCGTCAGCACACGCAGGACGTCCGTGCCTGTCCGTTAGCACACACAGACTGTGTCCGTGGACTGATCCGTGTACTGAACTCATATCAGCATGCTGTCAGTACACGTATCAGCATGCTGGCCCTTCCCGTGGACTGTCCGTGTACTGTCCCGTGTACTGATCCGTGTACTGACTCATATCAGCATGCTGACCACACATATCAGCATGCTGGCCCTTCCCGTGGACTGTTCCGTGTACTGATCCGTGTACTGATCCGTATACTGAACTCATATCAGCATGCTGACCACACATATCAGCATGCTGGCCCTTCCCGTGGACTGTCCGTGTACTGATCCGTGGACTGATCCGTGTACTGAACTCATATCAGCATGCTGACCACACATATCAGCATGCTGGCCCTTCCCGTGGACTGTCCGTGTACTGATCCGTGTACTGATCCGTAAACTGACTGAACTCATATCAGCATGCTGACCACACATATCAGCATGCTGGCCCTTCCCGTGGACTGTCCGTGTACTGATCCGTGTACTGATCCGTGTACTGAACTCATATCAGCATGCTGACCACACATATCAGCATGCTGGCCCTTCCCGTGGACTGTCCGTGTACTGATCCGTGTACTGATCCGTGTACTGAATCATATCAGCATGCTGACCACACATATCAGCATGCTGGCCCTTCCCGTGGACTGTCCGGTACTGATCCGTGGACTGATCCGTGTACTGAACTCATATCAGCATGCTGACCACACATATCAGCATGCTGGCCCTTCCCGTGGACTGTCCGTGTACTGATCCGTACTGAACTATCAGCATGCTGACCACATATCAGCATCGGCCCTTCCCGTGGACTCCGTGTACTGATCCGTGACTGATCCGTGTACTGAATTCATATCAGCATGCTGACCACACAATCAGCATGCTGGCCCTTCCCGTGGACTGTCCGTGTACTGATCCGTGTACTGAACTCATATCACATGCTGACCACACATATCAGCATGCTGGCCCTTCCCGTGGACTGTCCGTGTGCTGATCCGTGTAAGCTCCGTGTACTGATCCGGTACTGAACTCATATCAGCATGCTGACCATACATATCAGCATGCTGGCCCTTCCCGTGGACTGTCCGTGTACTGATTTTGGACACTGATGCACCATGTCAGTACACATATCAGCATGCTGGCCCTTCCCTGGACTGATCCGTGTACTGATCTGACATAAACTCGAGTTTTGATGGACTGGACTGTCCAGGCAGCGATTGGTCCAAGTAGTACTTATGCTGGCTCGACTTTCCTCATCACCAGTGTTAACAATTTTTTCCTTGGTATGATCGGACCACGCGAACTGATGGGCAAGTACTGAGGGATGATTAACTCTTTTGGGTTTTATGCTCCCCGTCAGGATGCTTTGGCCGAGACTTGTGCACATGCGGGCTGCATTTCATCGGCCAATCTGAAATATTAGGTTGAGAGTGAATTTCACCAAGTAAAATCTCGAACCTCCGACGGGATCTTCTTATATACTTGAATTTTTTTGGGTTTTTGGTTTTTTAACGTTTTGGGGAGGAACATGTGATTGGAAAGGGGAGGGTCGAATCTTAGCGACAAGGGCTGAATCTCAGTGGATCGTGGCAGCAAGGCCACTCTCCACTTACTACCCCGTCGCGTATTTAAGAAGTCGTCTGCAAAGGATTCTACCCCGCCACTCGGTGGTGTATTATAATTCAAGGCGGTCCGAACGGCGCTTCCACGAACGGATTAGCCAACGACACGTGCCTTTGGGAGCCGAAGCTCCTACTAGAGGGTCGGCAATCGGGCGGCGGGCGGCATGCGTCGCTTCTAGCCCGGATTCTGACTTAGAGGCGTTAGTCATAATCCAGCGCACTGTAGCTTCGCGCCACTGGCTTTTCAACAAGCGCGATGACCAATGTGCG
>NW_026016082.1:0-11839 GCF_020379485.1 Brassica napus | reverse complement strand
AAGAGTATAAGAAAGGGAGAGATTAAAGGGAATCTGATTCAAAAAACATTTCATTATGAAGTGAGAGGGGGAAATCCCCCAAACTCCTTAAGCTTGAAATCGCCAATTACATCTCCTTTTATAAGGTTTACAACTTTGCATTCTCATAAACCTAAATCTAATGGATAGAAATGACTGAATATAAATGGATGGCCAGGATGGAGGTTGAGATTGCAATCTGTGTGAGATGTCTTGATTGGAGGAGAGCTAGTTGATGTCTGATTGGTTTATTCAAACTGGTCAAAGGGAAGGCTGTTCTCCCATTGGCTCCTTATAGGCTCCCATGTATCAAGCCTTCATTCAGACCATGTTCATGGTCGTGGCTTCCTTTGGCTTTACAGCCAAAGCCAGCCTGTCCATCCTCCAAAGTAACCAATCAGCTCCATCTTTGCTCTCATTGGCCGCTTGCCTCCACAAAGGATCTTCTTGATTCCCTTTTGATGCTTCACGACAGACTTCTTTTATCAGCCCTAAGTATGCACAAAGTCTCCCGGACATGTTCTGATCATGCCCTAAGCTTGCACATCTTGTCCCGGACTTTGCACCACCTCAAAACATCTCAAATGGCCAAGTTGTGTTTCCTCGGGTTGTCTCGGTCCGTACGGATCCGTACAGGTCCGTACCATCCGTACTGCCTCGCCCTAAGTATGCACACTTGCCCATTTGCTCCCCAAACACTCTTCTAAGTCCCTCCTGGACTTGGCCCTATCTTTGCACAGCCATATGAGCACTTCTGGACACCTTCAAACACTCCTAAAGTCTTCATAGATAATCTCCGGAGGTCTTGCCCTATTCTTGCTCAAGACTCAATCTCAACTCAACCCTTCACCACTCCATTTCTTTTCTTCAAGTCAACACTCCCCCTCAAGCTTGACTTTAGCTGATCCTAAGTCAAGCTTGGAACCTTGAAGAACTTCCTCATTAAAAACCTCACCAAGGAAAACCCTTGGGACAAAACCTTGATGAGGGAAAAAGAGTAGTAAGCCTCCAAGGCCTAGGGATTGGCCAGTGAGTCTTTGTGCCTTACCAACAATGTAAGGGACACAAAGACTCTGGATCTCGGCCCCTTCTTGTGATGCAAGGTAGATCACATCTTCTCTTGCTCATCACTCTTCATCTTGTAATAGCTGAGCCTTGGCTGCTTCTTCTTCTAGAGTTTCCACCTTGTTCTAAAGCTTCATGATCGATGCCTCAGTCTGTAGTACCAAGGCTGCTCTGCTCTGGCCGCCTTGGAGATTGCTTCACCATCCTCCATCTTGCTTCACAAACCGGTATGCTCCTCTTCTTGAATAACCGCCAAGTGCTCTCATCAAGAAGCCTTCTCAACACTCCCCCTCAAGCTTGACCATGTGGAACAAGTCAAGCTTGGTGGAAGGAGAGCTTCTTGATTCTCTACATTTGCTCACTGCCGTCCACCTTCTTGAACCGGCACCTTTGTGATCATTTGAAGTCTTCTCAACACTCCCCCTCAAGCTTGACCATGTGGAACAAGTCAAGCTTGGGAGAGCAGCTTCATGATCACACCATCAGACCCTTGCAGCACCTTCTGAACTCGCCATCTCCATGGAATGCTTGTGGAACCTTCAGCTCCCTCTTCAGACTGCTCACACTGGAAGCCGCCTTGATAGAGTAGCTCCATCATCTTCACACAGCCGAGAGTGCTCTGAACACTCCCTTGTTCTTCCCCAGCCGGATGACTCCTTTTCCATCAGTTGCTTGCCATGGTCTTCCTTCTTTGCTCACTTAACTCCCCTCCTCAAGCTTGGATAGAATGAGGGTCCAAGCTTGGAAGTGAGCAGCCGTGAGTCTTCACTAACCAGTGGCACATCACCACTTCAGTAACCGCTCTCCATTGCTCATGACAATGGGCAATGCCTTCCTCTTTCTCTTGGATTGGTGATGAACTAAGAACACTTCTTGTATACCTGAAACACCACTCAAACTCCAGAGAAGATTAGACATAGGTGCATTGGGTCAGTCCTTGATTCCACATCAAGCTTGAACACCAATGTCTCACTAAAGCAATGCAAGATCAAACAAGACACCCAAGTTTCAAATCATTGCAAGCTTAGCTCTCTAAGTTCTAGTATGATCCTACAGATTCATTACAAGACACTTAGGCAATTTTAACTTCTGCCTTAACTGCATCTTAGACTTGAATCCAAGTGCATCAACCTAAGGCAAGCAACAACACTCTAAGCTTTATTATACTACTCGGTTTCAATCAATGAAAGTAAACAGGATCAGACTCATCTAGCATCCTATACAATCATTATAGAACCGAGGCAAGCTTTTCAACTCTCAATCACCATTCACAACTCTCTAGTATCTTGGGACAGATTCTAAACATTTCATATAGCAATCTTTAAACATCCACAAGTTTTCAATCACAACACAACCTGTCAATATACTCAGCTTTATACAAAAGGAAAGAACTTTCTTACAGCCAAGGACCTTTGTATAGATCCTTGATTCCATTGGACAGATTCTGAGTTGTTAGTGTGCACTCCAACGCCTCCATCTTCCATGGACCTTTCCTTTTGAACCACCATGTCTTAGCTCCCACCTTCTCCATGTTGTACACGCCACACCAGTACAAGCAGCAAGCTTTCTTCTTGAGAAACTTCTTCTTGGACTTTGAATAGCAAGAACCCGGAACTGGCTTTGTTAGAGAGGGTAGCTAATCCGCTCCATTGCCTTTGTTTCCTTGGATCTTCTTTCTTCAAGGGCGACATGGGATGATGAGGAACAGCAGCAGACAGCTTCTGGACTCCAGGATGAACACGCCTGCCTCTTGAGGTGTTGAACAGCCGGATAGATAGAACAGACAGCTTCTTCTTGCTTCAAACGACATGGGAGAGCTTGGAGCTTCAGCGGAAGAAAGAACCAAGTTCACATGAACCTGGCTCTGATACCATATGAGATTTTCAGAGATCTCAGGTTGTGTGTGTGTATAAGCTCCAATGGAGCAAGCTGAGAAGATTTGAGTTTGTTTTAGGTGATTTTAGAGAGAGAGTTTATAAGAGTGTTTATGTGTTTACTTAAATCAGAAACAAGAGACTTTGAGAGATTAAGAGTATAAGAAAGGGAGAGATTAAAGGGAATCTGATTCAAGAACACATTTCATTATGAAGTGGAGAGGGGAAATCCCCCAAACTCCCTTAAGGCTTGAAATCGCCAATTACATCTCCTTTTATAAGGTTTACAACTTTGCATTCTCATAAACCTAAATCTAATGGATAGAAATGACTGAATATAAATGGATGGCCAGGATGGAGAGTTGAGATTGCAATCTGTGTGAGATGTCTTGATTGGAGGAGAGCTAGTTGATGTCTGATTGGTTTATTCAAACTGGTCAAAGGGAAGGCTGTTCTCCCATTGGCTCCTTATAGGCTCCCATGTATCAAGCCTTCATTCAGACCATGTTCATGGTCGTGGCTCCCTTGGCTTTACAGCCAAAGCCAGCCTGTCCACTCCAAAGTAACCAATCAGCTCCATCTTTGCTCTCATTGGCCGCTTGCCTCCACAAAGGATCTTCTTGATTCCCTTTTGATGCTTCACGACCAGACTTCTTTTTATCAGCCCTAAGTATGCACAAAGTCTCCCGGACATGTTCTGATCATGCCTAAGCTTGCACATCTTGTCCCGGACTTTGCACCACCTCAAAACATCTCAAATGGCCAAGTTGTGTTTCCTCGGGTTGTCTCGGTCCGTACGGATCCGTACAGGTCCGTACCATCCGTACTGCCTCGCCCTAAGTATGCACACTTGCCCATTTGCTCCCAAACACTCTTCTAAGTCCCTCCTGGACTTGGCCCTATCTTTGCACAGCCATATGAGCACTTCTGGACACCTTCAAACACTCCTAAAGTCTTCATAGATAATTTCCGGAGGTCTTGCCCTATTCTTGCTCAAGACTCAATCTCAACTCAACCCTTCACCACTCCATTTCTTTTCTTCAAGTCAACAATAGGAGTTGGGATGAAGAAGTTATCCCACTTTCTAATCAGGTGATTCCAGTTTCCCAGTTTGGGAATAGGACAGCTTCTTCGTCGTTCCAATAACCCAGGATGAATCACTTGTAAGAAGCTTGATTTGGATACATAAAGTGGTGGAGAATCACCAGGAAGTTGAATAATCTCATAGGAGTTGGGATGAAGAAGTATCCCACTTTCTAATCAGGTGATTCCAGTTTCCCAGTTTGGGAATAGGACAGCTTCTTCGTCGTTCCAATAACACCAGGATGAATCACTTTGTAAGAAGCTTGATTTGGATACATAAAGTGGTGGAGAAACACCAGGAAGTTGAATAAATCTCATAGGAGTTGGGATGAAGAAGTTATCCCACTTTCTAATCAGGTGATTCCAGTTTCCCAGTTTGGGAATAGGACAGCTTCTTCGTCGTTCCAAACACCAGGATGAATCACTTTGTAAGAAGCTTGATTTGGATACATAAAGTGGAGGAGAATCACCAGGAAGTTGAATAAATCTCATAGGAGTTGGGATGAAGAAGTTATCCCACTTTCTAATCAGGTGATTCCAGTTTCCCAGTTTGGGAATAGGACAGCTTCTTCGTCGTTCCAATAAACCAGGATGAATCACTTTGTAAGAAGCTTGATTTGGATACATAAAGTGGTGGAGAATCACCAGGAAGTTGAATTAATCTCATAGGAGTTGGGATGAAGAAGTTATCCCACTTTCTAATCAGGTGATTCCAGTTTCCCAGTTTGGGAATAGGACAGCTTCTTCGTTTCTTCAAACCACCAGGATGAATCACTTTGTAAGAAGCTTGATTTGGATACATAAAGTGGTGGAGAATCACCAGGAAGTTGAATAAATCTCATAGGAGTTGGGATGAAGAAGTTATCCCACTTTCTAATCAGGTGATTCCAGTTTCCCAGTTTGGGAATAGGACAGCTTCTTCGTCGTTCCAATAACCAGGATGAATCACTTTGTAAGAAGCTTGATTTGGATACATAAAGTGGTGGAGAAACACCAGGAAGTTGAATAAATCTCATAGGAGTTGGGATGAAGAAGTTATCCCACTTTCTAATCAGGTGATTCCAGTTTCCCAGTTTGGGAATAGGACAGCTTCTTCGTCGTTCCAATAAACCAGGATGAATCACTTTGTAAGAAGCTTGATTTGGATACATAAAGTGTTGGAGAATCACCAGGAAGTTGAATAAATCTCATAGGAGTTGGGATGAAGAAGTTATCCCACTTTCTAATCAGGTGATTCCAGTTTCCCAGTTTGGGAATAGGACAGCTTCTTCGTCGTTCCAATAACACCAGGATGAATCACTTTGTAAGAAGCTTGATTTGGATACATAAAGTGGTGGAGAATCACCAGGAAGTTGAATAAATCTCATAGGAGTTGGGATGAAGAAGTTATCCCACTTTCTAATCAGGTGATTCCAGTTTCCCAGTTTGGGAATAGGACAGCTTCTTCGTCGTTCCAATCAAACCAGGATGAATCACTTTGTAAGAAGCTTGATTTGGATACATAAAGTGGTGGAGAATCACCAGGAAGTTGAATTAATCTCATAGGAGTTGGGATGAAGAAGTTATCCCACTTTCTAATCAGGTGATTCCAGTTTCCCAGTTTGGGAATAGGACAGCTTCTTCGTCGTTCCAATAACACAGGATGAATCACTTTGTAAGAAGCTTGATTTGGATACATAAAGTGGTGGGAGAATCACCAGGAAGTTGAATAAATCTCATAGGAGTTGGGATGAAGAAGTTATCCCACTTTCTAATCAGGTGATTCCAGTTTCCCAGTTTGGGAATAGGACAGCTTCTTCGTCGTTCCAATCAAACCAGGATGAATCACTTGTAAGAAGCTTGATTTGGATACATAAAGTGTGGAGAATCACCAGGAAGTTGAATAAATCTCATAGGAGTTGGGATGAAGAAGTTATCCCACTTTCTAATCAGGTGATTCCAGTTTCCCAGTTTGGGAATAGGACAGCTTCTTCGTCGTTCCAATAACACCAGGATGAATCACTTTGTAAGAAGCTTGATTTGGATACATAAAGTGGTGGAGAATCACCAGGAAGTTGAATTAATCTCATAGGAGTTGGGATGAAGAAGTTATCCCACTTTCTAATCAGGTGATTCCAGTTTCCCAGTTTGGGAATAGGACAGCTTCTTCGTCGTTCCAATAACACCAGGATGAATCACTTTGTAAGAAGCTTGATTTGGATACATAAAGTGGTGGTGAAACACCAGGAAGTTGAATAAATCGCATAGGAGTTGGGATGAAGAAGTTATCCCACTTTCTAATCAGGTGATTCCAGTTTCCCAGTTTGGGAATAGGACAGCTTCTTCGTCGTTCCAATAAACCAGGATGAATCACTTTGTAAGAAGCTTGATTTGGATACATAAAGTGGTGGAGAATCACAGGAAGTTGAATAAATCTCATAGGAGTTGGGATGAAGAAGTTATCCCACTTTCTAATCAGGTGATTCCAGTTTCCCAGTTTGGGAATAGGACAGCTTCTTCGTCGTTCCAATAAACCAGGATGAATCACTTTGTAAGAAGCTTGATTTGGATACATAAAGTGGTGGAGAATCACCAGGAAGTTGAATTAATCTCATAGGAGTTGGGATGAAGAAGAAGTTATCCCACTTTCTAATCAGGTGATTCCAGTTTCCCAGTTTGGGAATAGGACAGCTTCTTCGTCGTTCCAATAAACCAGGATGAATCACTTTGTAAGAAGCTTGATTTGGATACATAAAGTGGTGGAGAATCACCAGGAAGTTGAATTAATCTCATAGGAGTTGGGATGAAGAAGTTATCCCACTTTCTAATCAGGTGATTCCAGTTTCCCAGTTTGGGAATAGGACAGCTTCTTCGTCGTTCCAATAACACCAGGATGAATCACTCTGTAAGAAGCTTGATTTGGATACATAAAGTGGTGGAGAATCACCAGGAAGTTGAATAAATCTCATAGGAGTGGGATGGATGAAGAAGTTATCCCACTTTCTAATCAGGTGATTCCAGTTTCCCAGTTTGGGAATAGGACAGCTTCTTCGTCGTTCCAATAACACCAGGATGAATCACTTTGTAAGAAGCTTGATTTGGATACATAAAGTGGTGGAGAATCACCAGGAAGTTGAATAAATCTCATAGGAGTTGGGATGAAGAAGTTATCCCACTTTCTAATCAGGTGATTCCAGTTCCCAGTTTGGGAATAGGACAGCTTCTTCGTCGTTCCAATAACACCAGGATGAATCACTTTGTAAGAAGCTTGATTTGGATACATAAAGTGGTGGAGAATCACCAGGAAGTTGAATAAATCTCATAGGAGTTGGGATGAAGAAGTTATCCCACTTTCTAATCAGGTGATTCCAGTTTCCCAGTTTGGGAATAGGACAGCTTCTTCGTCGTTCCAATAAACCAGGATGAATCACTTTGTAAGAAGCTTGATTTGGATACATAAAGTGGTGGAGAATCACCAGGAAGTTGAATTAAATCTCATAGGAGTTGGGATGAAGAAGTTATCCCACTTTCTAATCAGGTGATTCCAGTTTCCCAGTTTGGGAATAGGACAGCTTCTTCGTCGTTCCAAAACAAACCAGGATGAATCACTTTGTAAGAAGCTTGATTTGGATACATAAAGTGGTGGAGAATCACCAGGAAGTTGAATAATCTCATAGGAGTTGGGATGGGATGAAGAAGTTATCCCACTTTCTAATCAGGTGATTCCAGTTTCCCAGTTTGGGAATAGGACAGTCTTCGTCGTTCCAATAACACAGGATGAATCACTTGTAAGAAGCTTGATTTGGATACATAAAGTGGTGGAGAATCACCAGGAATGAATTAATCTCATAGGAGTTGGATGAAGAAGAAGAAATTATCCCACTTTCTAATCAGGTGATTCCAGTTTCCCAGTTTGGGAATAGGACAGCTTCTTCGTCGTTCCAATAACAAAGGAGGATGAATCTTTCAAGTTGCTTCATTTTTTGCAATGTTGGATAATACCAGGAAAGTGTCTAGATCTCCCAGGAGTTGGATTAATAAAGTGGATGGAGATGAGTCATCAGATCCACTTTCTAATGAACTGATTCCCCCTTTCCCAGTTTGGGAATACACTCATCTTCTACACATCCTTCGTCGATTCCAATCCCTTGGGGAATACAAGCTTGTTTAAGCTTTTGGATACATACAGTGGTGTAGAACCAGGAGTGAATAAATCTCATAGGAGTTGGATGAAGATTATCCCACTTTCTAATCACTCGTGATTCCAGTTTCCCAGTTTGGGAATAGGACAGCTTCTTCGTCGTTCCAATCAAACCAGGATGAATCACTCTGTAAGAAGCTTGATTTGGATACATAAAGTGGTGGAGAATCACCAGGAAGTTGAATTAATCTCATAGGAGTTGGGATGAAGAAGTTATCCCACTTCTAATCAGGTGATTCCAGTTTCCCAGTTTGGGAATAGGACAGCTTCTTCGTCGTTCCAATAACACCAGGATGAATCACTCTGTAAGAAGCTTGATTTGGATACATAAAGTGGTGGAGAATCACCAGGAAGTTGAATTAATCTCATAGGAGTTGGGATGAAGAAGTTATCCCACTTTCTAATCAGGTGATTCCAGTTTCCCAGTTTGGGAATAGGACAGCTTCTTCGTCGTTCCAATAAACCAGGATGAATCACTTTGGTAAGAAGCTTTATTTGGATACATAAAATGGTGGAGAATCACCAGGAAGTTGAATAAATCTCATAGGAGTTGGATGAAGAAGTTATCCCACTTCTAATCAGGTGGATGATTCAGTTTCCCAGTTTGGGAATAGGACAGCTTCTTTGTCGTTCCAATAAAACCAGGATGAATCACTTTGTAAGAAGCTTGATTTGGATACATAAAGTGGTGGGAAATCACCAGGAAGTTGAATAAATCTCATAGGAGTTGGGATGAAGAAGTTATCCCACTTTCTAATCAGGTGATTCCAGTTTCCCAGTTTGGGAATAGGACAGCTTCTTCGTCGTTCAATCAAACCAGGATGAATCACTTTGTAAGAAGCTTGATTTGGATACATAAAGTGGTGGAGAATCACCAGGAAGTTGAATAATCTCATAGGAGTTGGGATGAAGAAGTTATCCCACTTTCTAATCAGGTGATTCCAGTTTCCCAGTTTGGGAATAGGACAGCTTCTTCGTCGTTCCAATCAAACCAGGATGAATCACTTTGTAAGAAGCTTGATTTGGATACATAAAGTGGTGGAGAATCACCAGGAAGTTGAATTAATCTCATAGGAGTTGGGATGAAGAAGTTATCCCACTTTCTAATCAGGTGATCCAGTTTCCCAGTTTGGGAATAGGACAGCTTCTTCGTCGTTCCAATAACACCAGGATGTATCACTCTGTAAGAAGCTTGAATTGGATACATAAAGTGGTGGAGAATCACCAGGAAGTTGAATAATCTCATAGGAGTTGGGATGAAGAAGTTATCCCACTTTCTAATCAGGTGATTCCAGTTTCCCAGTTTGGGAATAGGACAGCTTCTTCGTCGTTCCAATCTAAACAGGATGAATCACTTGTAAGAAGCTTGATTGGATACATAAAGTGTTGGAGAATCACCAGGAAGTTGAATTAATCTCATAGGAGTTGGGATGAAGAAGTTATCCCACTTTCTAATCAGGTGATTCAGTTTCCCAGTTTGGGAATAGGACAGCTTCTTCGTCGTTCCAATAACCAGGATGAATCACTTGTAAGAAGCTTGATTTGGATACATAAAGTGTTGGGAATCACACCAGGAAGTTGAATTAATCTCATAGGAGTTGGGATGAAGAAGTTATCCCACTTTCTAATCAGGTGATTCCAGTTCCCAGTTTGGGAATAGGACAGCTTCTTCGTCGTTCCAATCAAACCAGGATGAATCACTTTGTAAGAAGCTTGATTTGGATACATAAAGTGGTGGAGAATCACCAGGAGTTGAATTAATCTCATAGGAGTTGGGATGAAGAAGTTATCCCACTTTCTAATCAGGTGATTCCAGTTCCCAGTTTGGGAATAGGACAGCTTCTTCGTCGTTCCAATAACACCAGGATGAATCACTTTGCAAGAAGCTTGATTTGGATACATAAAGTGGTGGAGAATCACCAGGAAGTTGAATTAATCTCATAGGAGTTGGGATGAAGAAATTATCCCACTTTCTAATCAGGTGATTCCAGTTTCCAGTTTGGGAATAGGACAGCTTCTCTCGCGTTCCAATCAACCAGGATGAATCACTTTGTAAGAAGCTTGATTTGGATACATAAAAGTGGTGGAGAATCACCAGGAAGTTGAATTAATCTCATAGGAGTTGGGATGAAGAAGTTATCCCACTTCTAATCAGGTGATTCCAGTTTCCCAGTTTGGGAATAGGACAGACTTCTTCGTCAGTTTCCATATCTTCACACCAGGATGATGAATCACTTTGTAAGAAGCTTGATTTGGATACATATAAAGTGGTGGAGAAACACCAGGAAGTTGAATAAATCTCATAGGAGTGGGATGAAGAAGAAGTTATCCCACTTTCTAATCAGGTGATTCCAGGTTTCCCAGTTGGGAATAGGACAGCTTCTTCGTCGTTCCAATCAACAGGATGAATCACTTTGTAAGAAGCTTGATTGGATACGGGGGGGCGGGAAATAAAATGGTGGGGGTGGGGGGGAGGAGGAGGGGATTTCGGGATGGGGGGGAGGGATTTCATCTTCCCAGTTGGGGCTTCTTCGTCGTTCCAATCGTTCCAGGGGGGGGGAAAAGGGCTTGATTGGGAACCAGGGAAGTGGAATATCCAGGGAAGGAGTTGGGGGGGGGAGTAGGGGACTGAATAGTATCCCAGGTTCCATTGGGGGAATCGGGGGCTTTTTTGATTGGAACGCAGGTGGGGGAAGAGAAGGCTGATTTGGATACATAAAGTGGTGGAGAATCACCAGGAAGTGAAATAAATCTCATAGGAGTTGGGATGAAGAAGTTATCCCACTTTCTAATCAGGTGATTCCAGTTTCCCAGTTGGGAATAGGACAGCTTCTTCGTCGTTCCAATCAACCAGGATGAATCACTTTGTAAAAGCTTGATTTGGATAATAAAGTGGTGGAGAATCACCAGGAAGTTGAATTAATCTCATAGGAGTTGGGATGAAGAAGTATCCCACTTTCTAATCAGGTGATTCCAGTTTCCCAGTTTGGAATAGGACAGCTTCTCGTCGTTCCAATAAACACCAGGATGAATCACTTTGTAAGAAGAAGCTTGATTTGGATACATAAAGTGGTGGAGACACCAGGAAGTTGAATTAATCTCATGGAGTTGGGATGAAGAAGTTATCCCACTTTCTAATCAGGTGATTCCAGTTTCCCAGTTTGGGAATAGGACAGCTTCTTCGTCGTTCCAATAACACCAGGATGAATCACTTTGTAAGAAGCTGATTTGGATACATAAAGTGGGTGGAGAATCACCAGGAAGTTGAATTAATTCATAGGAGTTGGGGAGATGAAGAAGTTATCCCACTTCTAATCAGGTGATTCCAGTTTCCCAGTTTGGGAATAGGACAGCTTCGTCGTCGTCCAATAAACCAGGATGAATCACTTGTAAGAGCTTGATTGGATACATAAAGTGGGGAGAATCACAAGGAAGTTGAATTAATCTCATAGGAGTTGGGATGAAAAGAAGTTATCCCACTTTCTATCAGGTGATTCAGTTTCCCAGTTTGGAATAGGACAGCTTCTTCGTCGTTCCAATAACACCAGGATGAATCACTTTGTAAAGAAGCTGATTTGGATACATAAAGTGGTGGAGATGGAGAAATCACCAGGAGTTG
>NW_026016081.1:0-22669 GCF_020379485.1 Brassica napus | reverse complement strand
TTTGGATACATTAAAGTGGTGGAGAATCACCAGGAAGTTGAATAAATCTCATAGGAGTTGGGATGAAGAAGTTATTCCCACTTTCAAATCAGGTGATTCCAGTTTCCAGTTTGGGAATAGCACAGCTTCTTCGTCCTTCCAATCAACCAGGATGAATCATGTGGAGAAGCTTGATTTGGATACAAAGTGGGGGAGAATCATCAGGAAGTTGAATAAAATCTCATAGGAGTTGGGATGAAGAAGTTATCCCATTTCAAATCAGGTGATTCAGTCCCAGTTGGGAATAGCACAGCTTCTCGTCCTTCCAATCAAACCAGATGAATCACTTTGTGAGAAGCTTGATTTGGATACATAAAGTGGTGGAGAATCACCAGGAAGTTGAATAAATCTCATAGGAGTTAGGATGAAGAAGTTATCCCACTTTCAAATCAGGGATTCTAGTTTCCCAGTTTGGGAATAGCACAGCTTCTTGTCCTTCCAATCAACCAGGATGAATCACTTTGTGAGAATCTTGATTTGGATACATAAAGTGGTGGAGAATCACGGAAGTTGAATAAATCTCATAGGAGTTGGGATGAAGAAGTTATCCCACTTTCAAATCAGGGATTCCAGTTTCAAGTTTGGGAATAGCAAGCTTCTTCGTCCTTCCAATCAAACCAGGATGAATCACTTTGTGAGAAGCTTGATTTGGATACATAACGTGGTGGAGAATCACCAGGAAGTTGAATAAAATCTCATAGGAGTTGGGGTGAAGAAGTTATCCCACTTTCAAATCAGGGTGATTCTAGTTCCCAGTTGGGAATAGCACAGTTCTTCGTCCTTCCAATCAAACAGGATGAATCTCTTGTGAGAATGCTGATTTGGATACAAAAGTGGTGGAGAATCATAGGAAGTTGAATAAATCTCATAGGAGTTGGATGAAGAAGTTATCCCACTTTCAAATCAGGTGATTCCAGTTTCCAGTTTGGGAATTAGCCAGGCTTCTTCGTCCTTCCAATCAAACCAGGATGAATCTCTTGTGAGAAGCTTGATTTGGATACATAAAGTGGTGGAGAATCATCAGGAAGTGAATAAATCTCATAGGAGTTGGGATAGAAGAAAGTTATCCCACTTTCAAATCAGGTGATTCCAGTTTCCCAGTTGGGAATAGCACAGCTTCTTCGTCCTTCCAATCAAAACCAGGATGAATCACTTTGTGAGAAGCTTGATTTGGATATCATAAAGTGGTGGAGAATCACCAGGAAGTTGAATAAATTCATAGGAGTTGGGATGAAGAAGTTATCCCACTTTCAAATCAGGTGATCCAGTTTCCCAGTTTGGGAATAGCAAAGCTTCTTCGTCCTTCCAATCAAACCAGGATGAATCTCTGTGTGAGAAGCTTGATTTGGATACAAAAGTGGTGGAGAATCATCCGGAAGTTGAATAAACATAGGAGTTGGGATGAAGAAGTTATCCACTTTCAAATCAGGTGATTCTGTTTCCAGTTGGGAATAGCACAGATTCTTCGTCCTTCCAATCAAACCAGGATGAATCTCTTTGTGGAAGCTTGATTGGATACATAAGTGGTGGAGAATATCAGGAAGTTGAATAAATCTCATAGGAGTTGGGATGAAGAAGTTATCCCACTTTCAAATCAGGTGATTCCAGTTCCCAGTTTGGGAATAGCACAGCTTCTTCGTCCTTCCAATCAAACCAGGATGAATCACTTTGTGAGAAGCTTGATTGGATACATAAAGTGGTGGAGAATCACCAGGAAGTTGAATAAATCTCATAGGAGTTGGGATGAAGAAGTTATCCCACTTTCAAATCAGGTGATTCCAGTTTCCCAGTTTGGGAATAGCAAAGCTTCTTCGTCCTTCCAATCAAACCAGGATGAATCTCTTTGTGAGAAGCTTGATTTGGATACATAAAGTGGTGGAGAATCATCAGGAAGTTGAATAAATCTCATAGGAGTTGGGATGAAGAAGTTATCCCACTTTCAAATCAGGTGATTCTTGTTTCCCAGTTTGGGAATAGCACAGCTTCTTCGTCCTTCCAATCAAACCAGGATGAATCACTTTGTGAGAAGCTTGATTTGGATACATAAAGTGGTGGGAATCATCAGGAAGTTGAATAAATCTCATAGGAGTTGGGATGAAGAAGTTATCCCACTTTCAAATCAGGTGATTCCAGTTTCCCAGTTTGGGAATAGCACAGCTTCTTCGTCCTTCCAATCAAACCAGGATGAATTCTTTGTGAGAAGCTTGATTTGGATACATAAAGTGGTGGAGAATCACAGGAAGTTGAATAAATCTCATAGGAGTTGGGATGAAGAAGTTATCCCACTTTCAAATCAGGTGATTCCAGTTTCCCAGTTTGGGAATAGCACAGCTTCTTCGTCCTTCCAATCAAACCAGGATGAATCACTTTGTGAGAAGCTTGATTGGATACAAATGGTGGTGGAGAATCACCAGGAAGTTGAATAAATCTCATAGGAGTTGGGATGAAGAAGTTATCCCACTTTCAAATCAGGTGATTCCAGTTTCCCAGTTTGGGAATAGCACAGCTTCTTCGTCCTTCCAATCAAACCAGGATGAATCACTTTGTGAGAAGCTTGATTTGGATACATAAAGTGGTGGAGAATCACCAGGAAGTTGAATAAATCTCATAGGAGTTGGGATGAAGAAGTTATCCCACTTTCAAATCAGGTGATTCCAGTTTCCCAGTTTGGGAATAGCACAGCTTCTTCGTCCTTCCAATCAAACCAGGATGAATCACTTTGTGAGAAGCTTGATTTGGATACATAAAGTGGTGGAGAATCACCAGGAAGTTGAATAAATCTCATAGGAGTTGGGGATGAAGAAGTTATCCCACTTTCAAATCAGGTGATTCAGTTTCCCAGTTTGGGAATAGCACAGCTTCTTCGTCCTTCCAATCAACCAGGATGAATCACTTTGTGAGAAG
The DNA here is from genome assembly GCF_020379485.1 of Brassica napus. Classification (NCBI taxonomy): domain Eukaryota; kingdom Viridiplantae; phylum Streptophyta; class Magnoliopsida; order Brassicales; family Brassicaceae; genus Brassica; species Brassica napus. The sequence goes on along the minus strand of NW_026016081.1, from coordinate 19,726 downwards.
CTTGATTTGGATACATAAAGTGGGGAGAATCACCAGGAAGTTGAATAAATTCATAGGAGTTGGGATGAAGAAGTTATCCCACTTTCAAATCAGGTGATTCTAGTTTCCAGTTTGGGAATAGCACAGCTTCTTCGTCCTTCCAATCAAACCAGGATGAATCTCTTTGTGAGAAGCTTGATTTGGATACATAAAGTGGTGGAGAATCACCAGGAAGTTGAATAAATCTCATAGGAGTTGGGATGAAGAAGTTATCCCACTTTCATCAGGTGATTCTAGTTACCCAGTTTGGGAATAGCACAGCTTCTTCGTCCTTCCAATCAAACCAGGATGAATCTCTTTGTGAGAAGCTTGATTTGGATACATAAAGTGGTGGAGAATCACCAGGAAGTTGAATAAATCTCATAGGAGTTGGGATGAAGAAGTTATCCCACTTTCAAATCAGGTGATTCCAGTTTCCCAGTTTGGGAATAGCACAGCTTCTTCGTCCTTCCAATCAAACCAGGATGAATCACTTGTGAAGAAGCTTGATTTGGATACATAAAGTGGTGGAGAATCACCAGGAAGTTGAATAAATCTCATAGGAGTTGGGATGAAGAAGTTATCCCACTTTCAAATCAGGTGATTCAAGTTTCCCAGTTTGGGAATAGCACAGCTTCTTCGTCCTTCCAATCAAACCAGGATGAATCATCTTGTGAGAAGCTTGATTTGGATACATAAAGTGGTGGAGAATCACCAGGAAGTTGAATAAATCTCATAGGAGTTGGGATGAAGAAGTTATCCCACTTTCAAATCAGGTGATTCTAGTTTCCCAGTTTGGGAATAGCACAGCTTCTTCGTCCTTCCAATCAAACCAGGATGAATCACTTTGTGAGAAGCTTGATTTGGATACATAAAGTGGTGGAGAATCATCAGGAAGTTGAAAAAATCTCATAGGAGTTGGGATGAAGAAGTTATCCCACTTTCAAATCAGGTGATTCCAGTTTCCCAGTTTGGGAATAGCACAGCTTCTTGTCCTTCCAATCAAACCAGGATGAATCACTTTGTGAGAAGCTTGATTTGGATACATAAAGTGGTGGAGAATCATCAGGAAGTTGAATAAATCTCATAGGAGTTGGGATGAAGAAGTTATCCCACTTTCAAATCAGGTGATTCCAGTTCCCAGTTTGGGAATAGCACAGCTTCTTCGTCTTCCAATCAAACCAGGATGAATCACTTTGTGAGAAGCTTGATTTGGATACATAAAGTGGTGGAGAATCACCAGGAAGTTGAATAAATCTCATAGGAGTTGGGAATGAAGAAAGAAGTTATCCCACTTTCAAATCAGGTGATTCCAGTTTCCCAGTTGGGAATAGCACAGCTTCTTCGTCCTTCCAATCAAACCAGGATGAATCACTTGTGAGAAGCTTGATTTGGATACAAAAGTGGTGGAGAATCACCAGGAAGTTGAATAAATCTCATAGGAGTTGGGATGAAGAAGTTATCCCACTTTCAAATCAGGTGATTCCAGTTTTCCAGTTTGGGAATAGCACAGCTTCTTCGTCTTCCAATCAAACCAGGATGAATCACTTTGTGAGAAGCTGATTTGGATACATAAAGTGGTGGAGAATCACCAGGAAGTTGAATAAATCTCATAGGAGTTGGGATGAAGAAGTTATCCCACTTTCAAATCAGGGGATTCCAGTTTTCCAGTTTGGGAATAGCAAAGCTTCTTCGTCCTTCCAATCAAACCAGGATGAATCTCTTGTGAGAGCTTGATTTGGATACATAAAGTGGGGAGAATCATCAGGAAGTTGAATAAACCTCATAGGAGTTGGGATGAAGAAGTTATCCCACTTTCAAATCAGGTGATTCCAGTTTCCAGTTTGGGAATAGCAAAGTTTCTCCGTCCTTCCAATATATCACTTGAGTGATTTGAAATCTATAATTGAGTTTAGATAAGAATAGAGAAGAGATTAGAGTAGATTAAGGAGATTAAGAGACTAAATGAGAATCATTGTGAAAAGTATAGAGAGATTGATTTGTTTAGAACTGTCTAATCTTTTATTAGGAGATGAGACATATTTATAGTCTAAGCAGAGCAAAAGGGTTCGAAAATACATTAGAGATCTAAGCATGTGTGGTCAAACGGATAAGGGCGGCCGAGTTTGAAATCATCCAATGAAGGCTCCCGCACGTTTGATGCCTTTGGGATCTTTTGATTAAGTATCTTTTGCCTTTCCAGCTGTGCCAGCCTGTCAAGGCGCCTCTTATCCCTTCCTCAACGTCTTCTGATGGATCAGATAAGTTCCCCAAGACTTTACCCGCGGCTTGCTTATCTGGTGAGTACTCGGGTAACTTATAGTTACCATATGTACGGCCCCTGTACGGAATGTACGGCCTGTACGGTCCATTCTCCAAGTCCATCTAACTTTTTCTGTCTCTCTCCTCTCACTTCTTCGTCCCTTCATGCTTCTCAATTAATCATCTCATAACTCAACACTCCCCCTCAAGCTTAGCTTTGTGAAAGCTAAGCTTGGATAGCCATGAGATCTTCCTCATTAAAAACCTCACCAAAGAAAACCCATTGGGACAAAACCTTGATGAGGGAAAAAGAGTAAAGACCTCATGCCAAGGGGATCAGCTCCTTCTCTTCCCAAGATCAATGAGCCCCAACCTGATGTGAATGGACTCCATTGTCTTTTGCCTTGCAGCCTTGGTGAACACATCGCCAACTGATCTTCACTTCTTGTGTAGCATGGCAAGATGACTCCTAGCACAATCATCTGCCTCACCTTGTGACAATCAACTTCAATGTGCTTGGTTCTCTCATGGAACACCGAGTTGGAGGCAATGTGGATGGCAGCTTGGTTATCACAATGCATTGTCATTTGGCGTGGCTTGATCAATCTCCAAATGCTTCAAGATCCCTTTGATCCACACCAGCTCGTTGGTAAGCTTCAGCATAGCTCTATACTCAGCTTCTGCACTTGAGCAAGACACCACCTTCTGCTTCTTACTCTTCCAAGTAACCAAGTTGCCTCCAATGAATGTGCAATAGCCTGTGGTTGATCTCCTGTCTGCTCTATCACCAGCCCAATCCGCATCACAGTATCCAACCACTTCAGTGCTCCATTGCAACCCATCCATACTCCTTGATCAGGTGAGCCGTTGAGATACATCAAGATCTCTCCACCATGCGCCAGTGATGCTCCTTAGGCACTTGCATGTGTTGACTCACCTGATTCACAGCAAAACAAATGTCAGGTCTAGTTATGGTAAGATAAATCAATTTGCCAACTAGTTTTCTATAGAGTTTAGGATCCTGATAAGGTTTGCTGTCTTCAATCTCCCCCTCTCGTGGGACTTTGTAGCCATCCTCCATAGGCATCCTTGCTGTCTTGCCTCCATAAGCACCTGCACCTTTCAAAAGATCAAGTGTATATTCCTTTGGGACATGAACAAACCTTCCTTGGATCTACATATCTCAATTCCAAGAAAGTATTTCATTTCTCCCAAGTCTTTAATCTCAAACATGGATTTAAGGAACTCCTTGGTTGCTATGATACCTTCCTTATCACTTCCTGTGATAATGATATCATCAACATACACAAGGAGTGCAATCATACCTGAGGGAGTAGTGAGAGTGAAGAGGGTGTGATCTAGTTCAGACTTCTTGAAGCCTCGGCCATTCAGAGTAGTACTCAGCTTGTTGTACCAAGCTCTTGGTGATTGCTTCAGCCATAGATAGCTTTCTTCAGTCTCAACACATTCCTCTCTTCACTAAGTGTTCCAAGCCTGGAGGTGGATGCATATACACTTCATCCTCCAGCTCTCCTTGTAGAAATGCATTCTTCACATCCATTTGCCATAAGCCCCATCCAAGGTTCACAGCTAAGCTTAATACAATCCGGATTGTGTGTAGTTTAGCTACTGGTGCAAAGGTCTCAATGTAATCTTCTCCATAAGTTTGAGTAAAGCTCTTGCAACCAGTCTTGACTTCTTCCTCTCAACCTTCCCATCAGCCTTATACTTGATTGTGAAGATCCATCTACTAGTCACAGCCTCTTCCCTTTTGGTAACTCACTCTCATACCATGTATCATTCTTGATCATAGCTCCTGCCTCAGCTCCAACTGATTCCTTCCATTCTTTATCCATCATTGCCTCTTCATAGCTTCTTGGTATGTAGTTCTCATCCAAGTTTACCATAAAAGCACAATGTTCTTCAGGGTATTGAGCAAAGGACACACAGCTTGAGAAGGATGCTCCACAGCTTGGGCATTGTAGTACACTCGCGTGTTTACCCAACTAGAAGGATCCTTTCTCAGCCTTGTGCTTCTCCTCAATACTGGTTGGTTCTGAACCTGCTCCTCTTGGACATCGGTTCTGGTGCTTCAGCCTGAGCTTCTACTTCTCCTTGGCTTTGATCACCTTGATTGTGAGAGCCTGAAACACTCTCTTCTTCTTCTTCACTCAAGCCGGCTCCATCCTGACCATCTTCTTGAGTTTCAGATTCCCTTCCCCCTCACGATCAAGGTGAGGTGACTGATTAGCTTCAACAGGGGCGGAGAACTCTCATGTTGGTTCCTACTCCCCACATTTGGATCCTGGTTCATCTTGATACCTAGACCTTCCAAAATCAGTCTTAAAGCTCCTGCCTTATCTGATGTTAAATCCTTTAGCTCCTCTTGATTCTTTTCTTCATAGTATCCTCTTGCTTCTATGAACTTCACATCTCTAGAGATTAGGACTCTTCTAGTGCTGGATCATAACACTTGTATCCCTTTTGTGTTGTTGAGTAGCCAATGAACATAGCCTTAGTGCTCCTTGCATCTAGCTTGTTTCTCAACTCTCCTGGTACCAACACAAAGCATAGACATCCAAATACTCTCAAGTAATCCACTGATGGCTTGTGCTTGTTTAGAACTTCAAATGGTGCTTGATCCTTCAACACCTTTGTGGGAATCCTGTTGATCAAGTAACAAGCAGTAGCCACAGCATCACTCCAAAACCTCTTTGGAACATTTGCTTGGAACATCAGTGACCTAGCAACCTCCATCAAGTGTCGGTTCTTCCTCTCAGCTACCCCATTCTGTTGTGGAGTATAAGGACAGCTTGTTTGATGCAAGATCCCATGATGCTCTAGATGACTCTTGAACGCATAGCTTGTGTACTCCCCTCCATTATCTGATCTAAAATTTTAATCTTGGCATTATAATGGTTAGTCACATAAGCTTGAAAGTTCTTAAATGCATCTATCACTCTCTCTTTTGATGGGATTAAAGTTAACCAGGTGTATTTGGATTTTTCATCAATGAATGTGACAAAGTATTTATGATTGTCTCTAGATATGCAAGGTGCAGTCCACACATCAGAATGAATAAGATCAAAGCACTTATCATAAACACTAGTAGAGTTTGGAAACACAGTTTTACAATGCTTGCCTAAAATGCAAGCTTCACAATCCTTATTCTCAAATAAAACACCTGGTAACATCAAGTTCAAAGCTCTACCATGAGGATGTCCTAATCTAGCATGCCACAAAGCATTTTTATTTAAACTAGAAGCAGTAAACGAGCAATTGTAATTGGAAACAGGATCAAGTTCTTCAAGCAATACAACTCTCCTTTAGTGATTCCTTTTCCAATCAAGTGGCTGCTCTCAATATCCTGAAACTTTACATCATTAGGACTGAATATAACATTGCAATTCAAATCAGTTGTGCATTTCTTAACAGATAGCAAGTTAGATGTAAATTCAGGCATGTAGAAAGCTCTAGTGTTCTTATCAAACAACTTCAAGTTCCTATTCCTCTAATAGGGATCTTGTCCCCATTTGCAATCATAACATGTCCACTAGTTGGTTCTATATCCTTAATCAGATTTGTATCACTAATCATGTGATGAGATGCACCAGAATCAACAATAATGGCTTTATACTGCTAGCATTATGACACAGGTTCAAAGGTGATCTAAATGCATTTAGTTCATGATTCATCCTAGCATTTCTAGCAAAGGTGTACTCATGTCTAGCATGTTCATTGCTTTCAACTATCCATCCTAGCAATATCAGCAACATAAGGAGATGTTTCTATAGTCTTAGCTATCATGGATGCACCAAAGGAGTACCCATGATGTTACCATTCTCCTTGAGCATTTTGATGAGAGCATCCATCTCGGATCTCCTGATGAAGTCTGATCATTGCCACGGATGTTAGGAGCTCCTGAGTATGTCACCAGTGCCTTGCCATCACCCTCACGCCCTCCCTTCAGCTCCACGGCTAGATGATCCGGCTCCACTTGTTCTTCAGAAGCATGAGCTTTGCCTCCTCTCCTTCATGAACTTCGCCGGCTTCAGATGAGGATGTAGTATCCAGCACTGGCTCTTCTTGTGTCCATGCTTCTTGCAGTGATCACAATTGCCATTGAACTTCCTATCCTCATACTTGCCGTGTGCTGCTTGTTGGCTTGTGGATCTCCTCATGATCAGTTGCGCAGCATTGGAGAGACAAGTCTCCTTTACCACCAAACAAGCCAATGGAGCCTTGCTCCTTTTGTATCTGAGCACACGCATCCTCCAAGTCAGGAAGCTTCTCAGCCCTCAACATATGCTGAATCAACCCACTGTAGCTTGGATTCAATGTGAGCAACAACCAAAGACCTTGTCTTGCTCTCTTCTTTCATTCAGCAGCTCTGGATCAGTTGTGCTCGGCCTCAGCATCTCCAGCTCTGACCAGAGTGTCCGGAACCTCCCCAAATGCTTAGTGAACTCCATGTCTCCTGAGTTAGATCATTCAAAGCTTTCTTCACTTCAAAGACCCGGCTGAGGTTAGAGTGTTTCCATACACCTTCTTCAACGTTTCCCACAGCTCCTTGGCTGTCTCACAGTAGCTGTAAGCATCAAGAATGGCTGGCTCCAATGAGCTATGAAGAGCAGACATCACCATCATGTCCTCTTGTTGCCACTTCTCAGCTTCAGCTTCCGAGACACTCTCCTTGTCTCCTCCTTGAGTAATGAGTTTGGAGCCTCACCAGATGTGATGTGCTTCCATAAACCCTTACTTCCCACAGCAGTCTTCACCATCCTAGACCATACTAGGTAGTTACTCCCTTGAAAGTCACAGCAACCTTCATCTGGAACCACTCTCCATCTTAACAGCTTCACTTCAATAACTTGTAAAAGACTTGATCTTGAGACTCAGAACTACACCACCAGCTCAAACCCTCCGTGCCTTGTCTTACTCTTCAAAGAACCCTCAAACAAGCTAGATAAGACTCCCGGAATGAAGAGTAGCTCTCGGGATGCAGCTCTTCCAAGAACACTCACACCACTCTCACTTGATCTCTCAAAGTTTCAAGTTTGAATCTTAGAGAAAACACCAAGAACTCAGATTGAAATCAACCTGGCTCTGATACCATATCACTTTTGATGATGAATCTATATCTGAGTTAGATAAGAATAGAGAAGAGATTAGAGTAGATTAAGGAGAGATTAAGAGACTAATGGAGAATCATTGTGCAAAGTATAGAGAGATTGATTTGTTTAGAACTGTCTAATCTTATTAGGAGATGAGGTTACATATTTATAGTCTCAGCAGCAAGGGTTTCGAAAACCTAATAGAGGACTAAGCATGTGTGGTCAAACGGATAAGGCTGGCCGAGTTTGAATCCATCCAATGAGGGCTCCCACACGTTGGATGCTTTGGCATCTTGACTAAAGGATTCTTTTGCCTTTCCAGCGTGCCAGTCTGTCAGGCGCCTCTTATCCCTTCCTTCAACGGTCTGATGGATCAGATAAGTTCCCAAGACTTTACCGCGGCTTGCTTCATCTGGAGAGTTACCTGGGTACTTAAAGTTTTACCATCCTGTACGGCCTTGTACGGAATGTACGGCCTTGTACGGTCCATTCCTCCCAATCCATCTAACTTTTCATGTCTCATCTCCTCTCACTTCTCTAGTCCTTCATGCTCTCACTAATCATCTCCATAACTGTTCACAATAAAACCAGGATGAATCTCTTTGTGAGAAGCTTGATTTGGATACATAAAGTGGTGGAGAATCACCAGGAAGTTGAATAAATCTCATAGGAGTTGGGATGAAGAAGTTATCCCACTTTCAAATCAGGTGATTCCAGTTTCCCAGTTTGGGAATAGCACAGCTTCTTCGTCGTTCCAATCAAACCAGGATGAATCACTTTGTGAGAAGCTTGATTTGGATACATAAGTGGTGGAGAATCACCAGGAAGTTGAATAAATCTCATAGGAGTTGGGATGAAGAAGTTATCCCACTTTCAAATCAGGTGATTCCAGTTTCCAGTTTGGGAATAGCACAGCTTCTTCGTCGTTCCAATCAAACCAGGATGAATCACTTTGTGAGAAGCTTGATTTGGATACATAAAGTGGTGGAGAATCACCAGGAAGTTGAATAAATCTCATAGGAGTTGGGATGAAGAAGTTATCCCACTTTCAAATCAGGTGATTCCAGTTTCCCAGTTTGGGAATAGCACAGCTTCTTCGTTCCAATCAAACCAGGATGAATCACTTTGTGAGAAGCTTGATTTGGATACATAAAGTGGTGGAGAATCACCAGGAAGTTGAATAAATCTCATAGGAGTTGGGATGAAGAAGTTATCCCACTTTCAAATCAGGTGATTCCAGTTTCCCAGTTTGGGAATAGCACAGCTTCTTCGTCGTTCCAATCAAACCAGGATGAATCACTTTGTGAAGAAGCTTGATTTGGATACATAAAGTGGTGGAGAATCACCAGGAAGTTGAATAAATCTCATAGGAGTTGGGATGAAGAAGTTATCCCACTTTCAAATCAGGTGATTCCAGTTTCCCAGTTTGGGAATAGCACAGCTTCTTCGTCGTTCCAATCAAACCAGGATGAATCACTTTGTGAGAAGCTTGATTTGGATACATAAAGTGGTGGAGAATCACCAGGAAGTTGAATAAATCTCATAGGAGTTGGGATGAAGAAGTTATCCCACTTTCAAATCAGGTGATTCCAGTTTCCCAGTTTGGGAATAGCACAGCTTCTTCGTCCTTCCAATCAAACCAGGATGAATCACTTTGTGAGAAGCTTGATTTGGATACATAAAGTGGTGGAGAATCACCAGGAAGTTGAATAAATCTCATAGGAGTTGGGATGAAGAAGTTATCCCACTTTCAAATCAGGTGATTCCAGTTTCCAGTTGGGAATAGCACAGCTTCTTCGTCGTTCCAATCAAACCAGGATGAATCACTTTGTGAGAAGCTTGATTTGGATACATAAAGTGGTGGAGAATCACCAGGAAGTTGAATAAATCTCATAGGAGTTGGGATGAAGAAGTTATCCCACTTTCAAATCAGGTGATTCCAGTTTCCCAGTTTGGGAATAGCACAGCTTCTTCGTCGTTCCAATCAAACCAGGATGAATCACTTTGTGAGAAGCTTGATTTGGATACATAAAGTGGTGGAGAATCACCAGGAAGTTGAATAAATCTCATAGGAGTTGGATGAAGAAGTTATCCCACTTTCAAATCAGGTGATTCCAGTTTCCCAGTTTGGGAATAGCACAGCTTCTTCGTCGTTCCAATCAAACCAGGATGAATCACTTTGTGAGAAGCTTGATTTGGATACATAAAGTGGTGGAGAATCACCAGGAAGTTGAATAAATCTCATAGGAGTTGGGATGAAGAAGTTATCCCACTTTCAAATCAGGTGATTCCAGTTTCCCAGTTTGGGAATAGCACAGCTTCTTCGTCGTTCCAATCAAACCAGGATGAATCTCTTTGTGAGAAGCTTGATTTGGATACATAAAGTGGTGGAGAATCACCAGGAAGTTGAATAAATCTCATAGGAGTTGGGATGAAGAAGTTATCCCACTTTCAAATCAGGTGATTCCAGTTTCCCAGTTTGGGAATAGCACAGCTTCTTCGTCTTCCAATCAAACCAGGATGAATCTCTTTGTGAGAAGCTTGATTTGGATACATAAAGTGGTGGAGAATCACCAGGAAGTTGAATAAATCTCATAGGAGTTGGGATGAAGAAGTTATCCCACTTTCAAATCAGGTGATTCCAGTTTCCCAGTTTGGGAATAGCACAGCTTCTTCGTCCTTCCAATCAAACCAGGATGAATCACTTTGTGAGAAGCTTGATTTGGATACATAAAGTGGTGGAGAATCACCAGGAAGTTGAATAAATCTCATAGGAGTTGGGATGAAGAAGTTATCCCACTTTCAAATCAGGTGATTCCAGTTTCCAGTTTGGGAATAGCACAGCTTCTTCGTCGTTCCAATCAAACCAGGATGAATCTCTTTGTGAGAAGCTTGATTTGGATACATAATCCAAATCTCATAGGAGTTGGGATGAAGAAGTTATCCCACTTTCAAATCAGGTGATTCCAGTTTCCCAGTTTGGGAATAGCACAGCTTCTTCGTCCTTCCAATCAAACCAGGATGAATCACTTTGTAAGAAGCTTGATTTGGATACATAAAGTGGTGGAGAATCACCAGGAAGTTGAATAAATCTCATAGGAGTTGGGATGAAGAAGTTATCCCACTTTCAAATCAGGTGATTCCAGTTTCCAGTTTGGGAATAGCACAGCTTCTTCGTCCTTCCAATCAAACCAGGATGAATCACTTTGTGAGAAGCTTGATTTGGATACATAAAGTGGTGGAGAATCACCAGGAAGTTGAATAAATCTCATAGGAGTTGGGATGAAGAAGTTATCCCACTTTCAAATCAGGTGATTCCAGTTTCCAGTTTGGGAATAGCACAGCTTCTTCGTCCTTCCAATCAAACCAGGATGAATCTTTTGTGAGAAGCTTGATTTGGATACATAAAGTGGTGGAGAATCACCAGGAAGTTGAATAAATCTCATAGGAGTTGGGATGAAGAAGTTATCCCACTTTCAAATCAGGTGATTCCAGTTTCCCAGTTTGGGAATAGCACAGCTTCTTCGTCCTTCCAATCAAACCAGGATGAATCACTTTGTGAGAAGCTTGATTTGGATACATAAAGTGGTGGAGAATCACCAGGAAGTTGAATAAATCTCATAGGAGTTGGGATGAAGAAGTTATCCCACTTTCAAATCAGGTGATTCCAGTTTCCCAGTTTGGGAATAGCACAGCTTCTTCGTCCTTCCAATCAAACCAGGATGAATCTCTTTGTGAGAAGCTTGATTTGGATACATAAAGTGGTGGAGAATCACCAGGAAGTTGAATAAATCTCATAGGAGTTGGGATGAAGAAGTTATCCCACTTTCAAATCAGGTGATTCCAGTTTCCCAGTTTGGGAATAGCACAGCTTCTTCGTCCTTCCAATCAAACCAGGATGAATCACTTTGTGAGAAGCTTGATTTGGATACATAAAGTGGTGGAGAATCACCAGGAAGTTGAATAAATCTCATAGGAGTTGGATGAAGAAGTTATCCCACTTTCAAATCAGGTGATTCCAGTTTCCCAGTTTGGGAATAGCACAGCTTCTTCGTCCTTCCAATCAAACCAGGATGAATCACTTTGTGAGAAGCTTGATTTGGATACATAAAGTGGTGGAGAATCACCAGGAAGTTGAATAAATCTCATAGGAGTTGGGATGAAGAAGTTATCCCACTTTCAAATCAGGTGATTCTTTTCCAGTTTGGGAATAGCACAGCTTCTTCGTCCTTCCAATCAAACCAGGATGAATCTCTTTGTGAGAAGCTTGATTTGGATACATAAAGTGGTGGAGAATCATCAGGAAGTTGAATAAATCTCATAGGAGTTGGGATGAAGAAGTTATCCCACTTTCAAATCAGGTGATTCCAGTTTCCCAGTTTGGGAATAGCACAGCTTCTTCGTCCTTCCAATCAAACCAGGATGAATCACTTTGTGAGAAGCTTGATTTGGATACATAAAGTGGTGGAGAATCACCAGGAAGTTGAATAAATCTCATAGGAGTTGGGATGAAGAAGTTATCCCACTTTCAAATCAGGTGATTCCAGTTTCCCAGTTTGGGAATAGCACAGCTTCTTCGTCCTTCCAATCAAACCAGGATGAATCACTTTGTGAGAAGCTTGATTTGGATACATAAAGTGGTGGAGAATCACCAGGAAGTTGAATAAATCTCATAGGAGTTGGGATGAAGAAGTTATCCCACTTTCAAATCAGGTGATTCCAGTTTCCCAGTTTGGGAATAGCACAGCTTCTTCGTCCTTCCAATCAAACCAGGATGAATCTTTGTGAGAAGCTTGATTTGGATACATAAAGTGGTGGAGAATCACCAGGAAGTTGAATAAATCTCATAGGAGTTGGGATGAAGAAGTTATCCCACTTTCAAATCAGGTGATTCCAGTTTCCCAGTTTGGGAATAGCACAGCTTCTTCGTCCTTCCAATCAAACCAGGATGAATCACTTTGTGAGAAGCTTGATTTGGATACATAAAGTGGTGGAGAATCACCAGGAAGTTGAATAAATCTCATAGGAGTTGGGATGAAGAAGTTATCCCACTTTCAAATCAGGTGATTCCAGTTTCCAGTTTGGGAATAGCACAGCTTCTTCGTCCTTCCAATCAAACCAGGATGAATCACTTTGTGAGAAGCTTGATTTGGATACATAAAGTGGTGGAGAATCACCAGGAAGTTGAATAAATCTCATAGGAGTTGGGATGAAGAAGTTATCCCACTTTCAAATCAGGTGATTCCAGTTTCCCAGTTTGGGAATAGCACAGCTTCTTCGTCCTTCCAATCAAACCAGGATGAATCTCTTTGTGAGAAGCTTGATTTGGATACATAAAGTGGTGGAGAATCCAGGAAGTTGAATAAATCTCATAGGAGTTGGGATGAAGAAGTTATCCCACTTTCAAATCAGGTGATTCCAGTTTCCCAGTTTGGGAATAGCACAGCTTCTTCGTCCTTCCAATCAAACCAGGATGAATCACTTTGTGAGAAGCTTGATTTGGATACATAAAGTGGTGGAGAATCACCAGGAAGTTGAATAAATCTCATAGGAGTTGGGATGAAGAAGTTATCCCACTTTCAAATCAGGTGATTCCAGTTTCCAGTTTGGGAATAGCAAAGCTTCTTCGTCCTTCCAATCAAACCAGGATGAATCACTTTGTGAGAAGCTTGATTTGGATACATAAAGTGGTGGAGAATCACCAGGAAGTTGAATAAATCTCATAGGAGTTGGGATGAAGAAGTTATCCCACTTTCAAATCAGGTGATTCCAGTTTCCCAGTTTGGGAATAGCACAGCTTCTTCGTCCTTCCAATCAAACCAGGATGAATCACTTTGTGAGAAGCTTGATTTGGATACATAAAGTGGTGGAGAATCACCAGGAAGTTGAATAAATCTCATAGGAGTTGGGATGAAGAAGTTATCCCACTTTCAAATCAGGTGATTCCAGTTTCCCAGTTTGGGAATAGCACAGCTTCTTCGTCCTCCAATCAAACCAGGATGAATCACTTTGTGAGAAGCTTGATTTGGATACATAAAGTGGTGGAGAATCACCAGGAAGTTGAATAAATCTCATAGGAGTTGGGATGAAGAAGTTATCCCACTTTCAAATCAGGTGATTCCAGTTTCCCAGTTTGGGAATAGCACAGCTTCTTCGTCCTTCCAATCAAACCAGGATGAAAATCTTTGTGAGAAGCTTGATTTGGATACATAAAGTGGTGGAGAATCACCAGGAAGTTGAATAAATCTCATAGGAGTTGGATGAAGAAGTTATCCCACTTTCAAATCAGGTGATTCCAGTTTCCCAGTTTGGGAATAGCACAGCTTCTTCGTCCTTCCAATCAAACCAGGATGAATCACTTTGTGAGAAGCTTGATTTGGATACATAAAGTGGTGGAGAATCACCAGGAAGTTGAAATAAATCTCATAGGAGTTGGGATGAAGAAGTTATCCCACTTTCAAATCAGGTGATTCCAGTTTCCAGTTTGGGAATAGCACAGCTTCTTCGTCCTTCCAATCAAACCAGGATGAATCACTTTGTGAGAAGCTTGATTTGGATACATAAAGTGGTGGAGAATCACCAGGAAGTTGAATAAATCTCATAGCAGTTGGATGAAGAAGTTATCCCACTTTCAAATCAGGTGATTCCAGTTTCCCAGTTTGGGAATAGCACAGCTTCTTCGTCCTTCCAATCAAACCAGGATGAATCACTTTGTGAGAAGCTTGATTTGGATACATAAAGTGGTGGAGAATCACCAGGAAGTTGAATAAATCTCATAGGAGTTGGGATGAAGAAGTTATCCCACTTTCAAATCAGGTGATTCCAGTTTTCCAGTTTGGGAATAGCACAGCTTCTTCGTCCTTCCAATCAAACCAGGATGAATCACTTTGTGAGAAGCTTGATTTGGATACATAAAGTGGTGGAGAATCACCAGGAAGTTGAATAAATCTCATAGGAGTTGGGATGAAGAAGTTATCCCACTTTCAAATCAGGTGATTCCAGTTTCCCAGTTTGGGAATAGCACAGCTTCTTCGTCCTTCCAATCAAACCAGGATGAATCACTTTGTGAGAAGCTTGATTTGGATACATAAAGTGGTGGAGAATCACCAGGAAGTTGAATAAATCTCATAGGAGTTGGGATGAAGAAGTTATCCCACTTTCAAATCAGGTGATTCCAGTTTCCAGTTTGGGAATAGCACAGCTTCTTCGTCTTCCAATCAAACCAGGATGAATCTCTTGTGAGAAGCTTGATTTGGATACATAAAGTGGTGGAGAATCATCAGGAAGTTGAATAAATCTCATAGGAGTTGGGATGAAGAAGTTATCCCACTTTCAAATCAGGTGATTCCAGTTTCCCAGTTTGGGAATAGCACAGCTTCTTCGTCCTTCCAATCAAACCAGGATGAATCACTTTGTGAGAAGCTTGATTTGGATACATAAAGTGGTGGAGAATCACCAGGAAGTTGAATAAATCTCATAGGAGTTGGGATGAAGAAGTTATCCCACTTTCAAATCAGGTGATTCCAGTTTCCCAGTTTGGGAATAGCACAGCTTCTTCGTCCTTCCAATCAAACCAGGATGAATCACTTTGTGAGAAGCTTGATTTGGATACATAAATGGTGGAGAATCACCAGGAAGTTGAATAAATCTCATAGGAGTTGGGATGAAGAAGTTATCCCACTTTCAAATCAGGTGATTCCAGTTTCCAGTTTGGGAATAGCACAGCTTCTTCGTCCTTCCAATCAAACCAGGATGAATCACTTTGTGAGAAGCTTGATTTGGATACATAAAGTGGTGGAGAATCACCAGGAAGTTGAATAAATCTCATAGGAGTTGGGATGAAGAAGTTATCCCACTTTCAAATCAGGTGATTCCAGTTTCCCAGTTGGGAATAGCACAGCTTCTTCGTCCTTCCAATCAAACCAGGATGAATCACTTTGTGAGAAGCTTGATTTGGATACATAAAGTGGTGGAGAATCACCAGGAAGTTGAATAAATCATAGGAGTTGGGATGAAGAAGTTATCCCACTTTCAAATCAGGTGATTCCAGTTTCCCAGTTTGGGAATAGCACAGCTTCTTCGTCCTTCCAATCAAACCAGGATGAATCACTTTGTGAGAAGCTTGATTTGGATACATAAAGTGGTGGAGAATCACCAGGAAGTTGAATAAATCTCATAGGAGTTGGGATGAAGAAGTTATCCCACTTTCAAATCAGGTGATTCAGTTTCCCAGTTTGGGAATAGCACAGCTTCTTCGTCCTTCCAATCAACCAGGATGAATCACTTTGTGAGAAGCTTGATTTGGATACATAAAGTGGTGGAGAATCACCAGGAAGTTGAATAAATCTCATAGGAGTTGGGATGAAGAAGTTATCCCACTTTCAAATCAGGTGATTCCAGTTTCCCAGTTTGGGAATAGCACAGCTTCTTCGTCCTTCCAATCAAACCAGGATGAATCACTTTGTGAGAAGCTTGATTTGGATACATAAAGTGGTGGAGAATCACCAGGAAGTTGAATAAATCTCATAGGAGTTGGGATGAAGAAGTTATCCCACTTTCAAATCAGGTGATTCCAGTTTCCCAGTTTGGGAATAGCACAGCTTCTTCGTCCTTCCAATCAAACCAGGATGAATCACTTTGTGAGAAGCTTGATTTGGATACATAAAGTGGTGGAGAATCACCAGGAAGTTGAATAAATCTCATAGGAGTTGGGATGAAGAAGTTATCCCACTTTCAAATCAGGTGATTCCAGTTTCCCAGTTTGGAATAGCACAGCTTCTTCGTCCTTCCAATCAAACCAGGATGAATCACTTTGTGAGAAGCTTGATTTGGATACATAAAGTGGTGGAGAATCACCAGGAAGTTGAATAAATCTCATAGGAGTTGGGATGAAGAAGTTATCCCACTTTCAAATCAGGTGATTCCAGTTTCCCAGTTTGGGAATAGCACAGCTTCTTCGTCCTTCCAATCAAACCAGGATGAATCACTTTGTGAGAAGCTTGATTTGGATACATAAAGTGGTGGAGAATCATCAGGAAGTTGAATAAATCTCATAGGAGTGGGATGAAGAAGTTATCCCACTTTCAAATCAGGTGATTCCAGTTTCCCAGTTTGGGAATAGCACAGCTTCTTCGTCCTTCCAATCAAACCAGGATGAATCACTTTGTGAGAAGCTTGATTTGGATACATAAAGTGGTGGAGAATCACCAGGAAGTTGAATAAATCTCATAGGAGTTGGGATGAAGAAGTTATCCCACTTTCAAATCAGGTGATTCCAGTTTCCCGTTTGGGAATAGCACAGCTTCTTCGTCCTTCCAATCAAACCAGGATGAATCACTTTGTGAGAAGCTTGATTTGGATACATAAAGTGGGGTGGAGAACCAGAAGTTGAATAAATCTCATAGGAGTTGGGATGAAGAAGAAGTTATCCCACTTTCAAATCAGGTGATTCCAGTTTCCCAGTTTGGGAATAGCACAGCTTCTTCGTCCTTCCAATCAAACCAGGATGAATCACTTTGTGAGAAGCTTGATTTGGATACATAAAGTGGTGGAGAATCACCAGGAAGTTGAATAAATCTCATAGGAGTTGGGATGAAGAAGTTATCCCACTTTCAAATCAGGTGATTCCTGTTTCCTAGTTGGGAATAGCACAGCTTCTTCGTCCTTCCAATCAACCCAGGATGAATCACTTTGTGAGAAGCTTGATTTGGATACATAAAGTGGTGGAGAATCACCAGGAAGTTGAATAAATCTCATAGGAGTTGGGATGAAGAAGTTATCCCACTTTCAAATCAGGTGATTCCAGTTTCCAGTTTGGGAATAGCACAGCTTCTTCGTCCTTCCAATCAAACCAGGATGAATCACTTTGTGAGAAGCTTGATTTGGATACATAAAGTGGTGGAGAATCACCAGGAAGTTGAATAAATCTCATAGGAGTTGGGATGAAGAAGTTATCCCACTTTCAAATCAGGTGATTCCAGTTTCCAGTTTGGGAATAGCACAGCTTCTTCGTCTTCCAATCAAACCAGGATGAATCACTTTGTGAGAAGCTTGATTGGATACATAAAGGTGGAGAATCACCAGGAAGTTGAATAAATCTCATAGGAGTTGGGATGAAGAAGTTATCCCACTTTCAAATCAGGTGATTCCAGTTTCCCAGTTTGGGAATAGCACAGCTTCTTCGTCCTTCCAATCAAACCAGGATGAATCACTTTGTGAGAAGCTTGATTTGGATACATAAAGTGGTGGAGAATCACCAGGAAGTTGAATAAATCTCATAGGAGTTGGGATGAAGAAGTTATCCCACTTTCAAATCAGGTGATTCTAGTTTCCCAGTTTGGGAATAGCACAGCTTCTTCGTCCTTCCAATCAAACCAGGATGAATCACTTTGTGAGAAGCTTGATTTGGATACATAAAGTGGTGGAGAATCACCAGGAAGTTGAATAAATCTCATAGGAGTGGGATGAAGAAGTTATCCCACTTTCAAATCAGGTGATTCCAGTTTCCCAGTTGGGGAATAGCACAGCTTCTTCGTCTTCCAATCAAACCAGGATGAATCTCTTTGTGAGAAGCTTGATTTGGATACATAAAGTGGTGGAGAATCACCAGGAAGTTGAATAATAAATCTCATAGGAGTTGGGATGAAGAAGTTATCCCACTTTCAAATCAGGTGATTCCAGTTTCCCAGGGGAATAGCACAGCTTCTTCGTCCTTCCAATCAAACCAGGATGAATCTCTTTGTGAGAAGCTTGATTTGGATACATAAAGTGGTGGAGAATCACCAGGAAGTTGAATAAATCTCATAGGAGTTGGGATGAAGAAGTTATCCCACTTTCAAATCAGGTGATTCCAGTTTCCCAGTTTGGGAATAGCACAGCTTCTTCGTCCTTCCAATCAAACCAGGATGAATCACTTTGTGAGAAGCTTGATTTGGATACATAAAGTGGTGGAGAATCACCAGGAAGTTGAATAAATCTCATAGGAGTTGGGATGAAGAAGTTATCCCACTTTCAAATCAGGTGATTCCGTTTCCCAGTTTGGGAATAGCACAGCTTCTTCGTCCTTCCAATCAAACCAGGATGAATCACTTTGTGAGAAGCTTGATTTGGATACATAAAGTGGTGGAGATCACCAGGAAGTTGAATAAATCTCATAGGAGTTGGGATGAAGAAGTTATCCCACTTTCAAATCAGGTGATTCCAGTTTCCCAGTTTGGGAATAGCACAGCTTCTTCGTCCTTCCAATCAAACCAGGATGAATCACTTTGTGAGAAGCTTGATTTGGATACATAAAGTGGTGGAGAATCACCAGGAAGTTGAATAAATCTCATAGGAGTTGGGATGAAGAAGTTATCCCACTTTCAAATCAGGTGATTCAGTTTCCCAGTTTGGGAATAGCACAGCTTCTTCGTCCTTCCAATCAAACCAGGATGAATCACTTTGTGAGAAGCTTGATTTGGATACATAAAGTGGTAGATAATCACCAGGAAGTTGAATAAATCTCATAGGAGTTGGGATGGAAAAGTTATCCCACTTTCAAATCAGGTGATTCCAGTTTCCAGTTTGGGAATAGCACAGCTTCTTCGTCCTTCCAATCAAACCAGGATGAATCACTGTGAGAAGCTTGATTTGGATACATAAAGTGGTGGAGAATCATCAGGAAGTTGAATAAATCTCATAGGAGTTGGGATGAAGAAGTTATCCACTTTCAAATCAGGTGATTCCAGTTTCCCAGTTTGGGAATAGCACAGCTTCTTCGTCGTTCCAATCAAACCAGGATGAATCACTTTGTGAGAAGCTTGATTTGGATACATAAAGTGGTGGAGAATCACCAGGAAGTTGAATAAATCTCATAGGAGTTGGGAATGAGAAGTTATCCCACTTTCAAATCAGGTGATTCCAGTTTCCCAGTTTGGGAATAGCACAGCTTCTTCGTCCGTCCAATCAAACCAGGATGAATCACTTGTGAGAAGCTTGATTTGGATACATAAAGTGGTGGAGAATCACCAGGAAGTTGAATAAATCTCATAGGAGTTGGGATGAAGAAGTTATCCCACTTTCAAATCAGGTGATTCCAGTTCCCAGTTTGGGAATAGCAAAGCTTCTTCGTCCTTCCAATCAAACCAGGATGAATCACTTTGTGAGAAGCTTGATTTGGATACATAAAGTGGTGGAGAATCACCAGGAAGTTGAATAAATCTCATAGGAGTTGGGATGAAGAAGTTATCCACTTTCAAATCAGGTGATTCCGTTTCCCGTTGGGAATAGCACAGCTTCTTCGTCCTTCCAATCAAACCAGGATGAATCATCTCTTTGTGAGAAGCTTGATTGGA
>NW_026016080.1:0-23481 GCF_020379485.1 Brassica napus | reverse complement strand
GTGAATTAAATCTCATAGGAGTGGGATGAAGAAGTTATCCCACTTTCAAATCAGGTGATTCTTGTTTCCCAGTTGGGGATAGCCACAGCTTCTTCGTCCTTCCATTCAAACCAGGATGAATCACTTGTGCTGTGAGAATTGATTTGGATACATAAAGTGGGTGGAGAATCACCAGGAAGTTGAATAAATCTCATAGGAGTTGGGATGAAGAAGTTATCCCACTTTCAAATCAGGGGATTCCAGTTTTCCAGTTTGGGATAGCACAGCTTTCTTCGTCCTCCAATCAACCAGGATGAATCACTTTGTGAGAATCTTGATTTGGATACATTAAAGTGTGGGAGAATCACCAGGAAGTTGAATAAATCTCATAGGAGTTGGATGAAGAAGTTATTCCACTTCAAAATCAGTGATTCCAGTTTCCAGTTTGGGGAATAGCCACAGCTTCTTCGTCCTTCCAATCAAACCAGGATGAATATCTTGTGAGAAGCTTGATTGGATACATAAAGTGGTGGAGAATCATCAGAAGTTGAATAAAACCTCATAGGAGTTGGGATGAAGAATTTATCCCACTTTCTAATCAGGTTGATTCCAGTTTCCCAGTTTGGGAATGCACAGCTTCTTCGTCCTTCCAATCAAACCAGGATGAATCTCTTTGTGAGAGCTTGATTTGGATACATAAAGTGGTGGAGAATCACCAGGAAGTTGAATAAATCTCATAGGAGTTGGGATGAAGAAGTTATCCCACTTTCAAATCAGGGGATTCCAGTTTCCCAGTTTGGGAATAGCACAGCTTCTTCGTCCTTCCAATCAAACCAGGATGAATCACTTTGTGAGAAGCTTGATTTGGATACATAAAGTGGTGGAGAATCACACCAGGAAGTTGAATAATAAATCTCATAGGAGTTGGGATGAAGAAGTTATCCCACTTTCAAATCAGGTGATTCAGTTTCCCAGTTTGGGAATAGCACAGCTTCTTCGTCCTTCCAATCAAACCAGGATGAATCTCTTTGTGAGAAGCTTGATTTGGATACTAAAGTGGTGGAATCATCAGGAAGTTGAATAAATCTCATAGGAGTTGGGATGAAGAAGTTATCCCACTTTCAAATCAGGTGTTCCAGTTTCCCAGTTGGGAATAGCACAGCTTCTTCGTCCTTCCAATCAAACCAGGATGAATCTCTTTGTGAGAAGCTTGATTTGGATATATAAGTGGTGGAGAATCATCAGGAAGTTGAATAAATTCATAGGAGTTGGGATGAAGAAGTTATCCCACTTTCAAATCAGGTGATTCCAGTTTCCCAGTTTGGGAATAGCACAGCTTCTTCGTCCTTCCAATCAAACCAGGATGAATCACTTTGTGAGAATCTTGATTTGGATACATAAAGTGGTGGAGAATCACCAGGAAGTTGAATAATCTCATAGGAGTTGGGATGAAGAAGTTATCCCACTTTCAAATCAGGTGATTCCAGTTTCCAGTTTGGGAATAGCAAGCTTCTTCGTCCTCCAATCAAAACCAGGATGAATCTCTTGTGAGAAGCTTGATTTGGATACATAAAAGTGGTGGAGAATCATCAGGAAGTTGAATAAATCTCATAGGAGTTGGATGAAGAATTTATCCCACTTTCAAATCAGGTGATTCTGTTTCCCAGTTTGGAATAGCACAGCTTCTTCGTCCTTCCAATCAAACCAGGATGAATCTCTTTGTGAGAAGCTTGATTTGGATACATAAAGTGGTGGAGAATCATCAGGAAGTTGAATAAACTCATAGGAGTTGGGATGAAGAAGTTATCCCACTTTCTAATCAGGTGATTCCAGTTTCCCAGTTTGGGAATAGCACAGCTTCTTCGTCCTTCCAATCAAACCCGGATGAATCACTTTGTGAGAAGCTTGATTTGGATACATAAAGTGGTGGAGAATCACCAGGAAGTTGAATAAATCTCATAGGAGTTGGGATGAAGAAGTTATCCCACTTTCAAATCAGGTGATTCCAGTTTCCCAGTTTGGGAATAGCACAGCTTCTTCGTCCTTCCAATCAAACCAGGATGAATCTCTTTGTGAGAAGCTTTATTTGGATACATAAAGTGGTGGAGAATCATCAGGAAGTTGAATAAATCTCATAGGAGTTGGGATGAAGAAGTTATCCCACTTTCAAATCAGGTGATTCCAGTTTCCCAGTTTGGGATTAGCACAGCTTCTTCGTCTTCCGTTCAAACCAGGATGAATCATTTTCTGAGAAGCTTGATTTGGATACATAAAGTGGTGGAGAATCACCAGGAAGTTGAATAAATCTCATAGGAGTTGGATGAAGAAGTTATCCCACTTTCAAATCAGGTGATTCTTGTTTCCCAGTTTGGGAATAGCACAGCTTCTTCGTCCTCCAATCAAACCAGGATGAATCATTTGTGAGAAGCTTGATTTGGATACATAAAGTGGTGGAGAATCACCAGGAAGTTGAATAAATCTCATAGGAGTTGGGATGAAGAAGTTATCCCACTTTCAAATCAGGTGATTCCAGTTTCCCAGTTTGGGAATAGCACAGCTTCTTCGTCCGTTCCAATCAAACCAGGATGAATCACTTTGTGAGAAGCTTGATTTGGATACATAAAGTGGTGGAGAATCACCAGGAAGTTGAATAAATCATAGGAGTTGGGATGAAGAAGTTATCCCACTTTCAAATCAGGTGATTCCAGTTTCCCAGTTTGGGAATAGCACAGCTTCTTCGTCCTTCCAATCAAACCAGGATGAATCTCTTTGTGAGAAGCTTGATTTGGATACATAAAGTGGTGGAGAATCACCAGGAAGTTGAATAAATCTCATAGGAGTTGGATGAAGAAGTTATCCCACTTTCAAATCAGGTGATTCCAGTTTCCCAGTTTGGGAATAGCACAGCTTCTTCGTCCTTCCAATCAAACCAGGATGAATCACTTTGTGAGAAGCTTGATTTGGATACATAAGTGGTGGAGAATCATCAGGAAGTTGAATAAATCTCATAGGAGTTGGGATGAAGAAGTTATCCCACTTTCAAATCAGGGGATTCCAGTTTCCCAGTTTGGGAATAGCACAGCTTCTTCGTTTCCAATCAAACCAGGATGAATCACTTTGTGAGAAGCTTGATTTGGATACATAAAGTGGTGGAGAATCACCAGGAAGTTGAATAAATCTCATAGGAGTTGGATGAAGAAGTTATCCCACTTTCAAATCAGGTGATTCCAGTTTCCCAGTTTGGGAATAGCACAGCTTCTTCGTCCTTCCAATCAAACCAGGATGAATCTCTTTGTGAGAAGCTTGATTTGGATACATAAAGTGGTGGAGAATCACCAGGAAGTTGAATAAATCTCATAGGAGTTGGGATGAAGAAGTTATCCCACTTTCAAATCAGGTGAGTCCATTCTAGTTTCCCAGTTTGGGAATAGCACAGCTTCTTCGTCCTCCAATCAAACCAGGATGAATCACTTTGTGAGAAGCTTGATTTGGATACATAAGTGGTGGAGAATCACCAGGAAGTTGAAAAATCTCATAGGATGGGATGAAGAAGTTATCCCACTTTAAATCAGGTGATTCCAGTTTCCCAGTTTGGGAATAGCACAGCTTCTTCGTCCTTCCAATCAAACCAGGATGAATCACTTTGTGAGAAGCTTGATTTGGATACATAAGTGGTGGAGAATCACCGAAGTTGAATAAATCTCATAGGAGTTGGGATGAAGAAGTTATCCTACTTTCAATCAGGTGATTCAGTTCCCAGTTTGGGAATAGCACAGCTTCTTCGTCCTTCCAATCAAACCAGGATGAATCACTTTGTGAGAAGCTTGATTTGGATACATAAATGGTGGTGGAGAATCACCAGGAAGTTGAATAAATCTCATAGGAGTTGGGATGAAGAAGTTATCCCCTTTCAAATCAGGTGATTCCAGTTTCCCAGTTTGGGAATAGCACAGCTTCTTCGTCCTTCCAATCAAACCAGGATGAATCACTTTGTGAGAAGCTTGATTTGGATACATAAAGTGGTGGAGAATCACCAGGAAGTTGAATAAATCTCATAGGAGTTGGGATGAAGAATTTATCCCACTTTCAAATCAGGTGATTCCAGTTTCCAGTTGGGAATAGCACAGCTTTTCGTCCTTCCAATCAAACCAGGATGAATCACTCTTTGTGAGAATCTTGATTTGGATACATAAAGTGGTGGAGGAATCACCAGGAAGTTAATAAATCTCATAGGAGTTGGGATGAAGAAGTTATCCCACTTTCAAATCAGGGGATTCCAGTTTTCCAGTTTGGAATAGCAAAGCTCTTCGTCCTTCCAATCAAAACCAGGATGAATCTCTTGTGAGAAGCTTGATTTGGATACTAAAGTGGTGGAGAATCATCAGGAAGTTGAATAAACCTCATAGGAGTTGGGATGAAGAAGTTATCCCACTTTCAAATCAGGTGATTCAGTTCCCAGTTGGGGAATAGCACAGCTTCTTGTGCCTTCCATTTCCCTTCCAATTATCACTTTTGATGATGAAATTATAATCTGAGTTTAGATTAAGAATAGAGAGAGATTAGAGTAGATTAAGGAGATTAAGAGACTAAATGAGAATCATTGTGCAAAGTATAGAGAGATTGATTTGTTTAGAACTGTCAATCTTTATTAGGAGAGAGTTACATATTAGAGTTAAGCAGCAAGGGTTTCGAAAACCTAATTATAGACTCAAGCATGTGTGGTCAAACGGATAAGGCTGGCCGAGTTTGAATCATCCAATGAAGGCTCCCGCCACGTTTGATGCTTTGGGATCTTTGACTAAAGTATCTTTTGCCTTTCCAGCTGTGCCAGTCTGTCAAGGCGCCTCTATCCTTCCTCAACGGTCTGATGGATCAGATAAGTTCCCAAGACTGTACCCGCGGCTTGCTCATCTGGTGAGTACTCGGGTAACTTATAGTTACCATCCGTACGGCCTTTACGGAATGTACGGCCTTGTACGGTCCATTCCTCCAAGTCCATCCTAACGTTTCATGTTCATCTCCTATCATTCTCTAGTCCCTTCATGCTTTCACTTAATCATCTCCATAACTTAACACTCCCCTCAAGCTTAGCTTTGTGAAAGCCTAAGCTTGGATAGCCATGAGATCTTCCTCATTAAAAACCTCACCAAAGAAAACCCATTGGGACAAAACTTGATGAGGGAAAAAGAGTAAAGACCTCAGGAAAGGGGATCAGCTCCTTCTCTTCCAAGATCAATGAGCCCCATCTGATGTGAATGGACTCCATTGTCTTTGCCTTGCAGCCTTGGTGAACACATCAGCCAACTGATCTTCACTCCTGTGTAGCATGGCAAGATGACTCCTAGGATGATCATCTGCCTCACCTTGTGACAATCAACTTCAATGTGCTTGGTTCTCTCATGGAAACACGAGTTGGAGGCAATGTGGATGGCAGCTTGGTTATCACAATGCATTGTCATTGGCGTGGCTTGATCAATCTCCAAATGCTTCAAGATCCTTTGATCCACACCAGCTCGTTGGTAAGCTTCAGCATAGCTCTATACTCAGCTTCTGCACTTGAGCAAGACACCACCTTCTGCTTCTTACTCTTCCAAGTAACCAAGTTGCCTCCAATGAATGTGCAATAGCCTGTGGTTGATCTCCTGTCTGCTCTATCACCAGCCCAATCCGCATCACAGTATCCAACCACTTCAGTGCTCCATTGCAACCCATCCATACTCCTTGATCAGGTGAGCCGTTGAGATACATCAAGATTCTCTCCACCATGCGCCAGTGATGCTCCTTAGGCACTTGCATGTGTTGACTCACCTGATTCACAGCAAAACAAATGTCAGGCCTAGTTATGGTAAGATAAATCAATTTGCCAACTAGTTTTCTATAGAGTTTAGGATCCTGATAAGGTTTGCTGTCTTCAATCTCCCCTCTCGTGGGACTTTGTAGCCATCCTCCATAGGCATCCTTGCTGTCTTGCCTCCATAAGCACCTGCACCTTTCAAAAGATCAAGTGTATATTCCTTTGGGACATGAACAAACCTTCCTTGGATCTACATATCTCAATTCCAAGAAAGTATTTCATCTCTCCCAAGTCTTTAATCTCAAACATGGATTTAAGGAACTCCTTGGTTGCTATGATACCTTCCTTATCACTTCCTGTGATAATGATATCATCAACATACACAAGGAGTGCAATCATACCTGAGGGGGTAGTGAGAGTGAAGAGGGTGTGATCTAGTTCAGACTTCTTGAAGCCTCGGCCATTCAGAGTAGTACTCAGCTTGTTGTACCAAGCTCTTGGTGATTGCTTCAGCCCATAGATAGCTTTCTTCAGTCTCAACACATTTCCTCTCTTCACTAAGTGTTCCAAGCCTGGAGGTGGATGCATATACACTTCATCCTCCAGCTCTCCTTGTAGAAATGCATTCTTCACATCCATTTGCCATAAGCCCCATCCAAGGTTCACAGCTAAGCTTAATACAATCCGGATTGTGTGTAGTTTAGCTACTGGTGCAAAGGTCTCAATGTAATCTTCTCCATAAGTTTGAGTAAAGCCTCTTGCAACCAGTCTTGACTTCTTCCTCTCAATCTTCCCATCAGCCTTATACTTGATTGTGAAGATCCATCTACTAGTCACAGCCTTCTTCCCTTTTGGTAACTCACTCTCATACCATGTATCATTCTTGATCATAGCTCCTGCCTCAGCTCCAACTGATTCCTTCCATTCTTTATCCATCATTGCCTCTTCATAGCTTCTTGGTATGTAGTTCTCATCCAAGTTTACCATAAAGGCACAATGTTCTTCAGGGTATTGAGCAAAGGAACACACAGCTTGAGAAGGATGCTCCACAGCTTGGGCATTGTAGTACACTCGCGTGTTTACCCAACTAGAAGGATCCTTTCTCAGCCTTGTGCTTCTCTCAATACTGGTTGGTTCTGAACCTGCTCCTCTTGGACACTTGGTTCTGGTGCTTCAGCCTGAGCTTCTACTTCTCCTTGGCTTTGATCACCTTGATTGTGAGAGCCTGAAACACTCTCTTCTTCTTCTTCACTCAAGCCGGCTCCATCCTGACCATCTTCTTGAGTTTCAGATTCCCTTCCCCCTCACGATCAAGGTGAGGTGACTGATTAGCTTCAACAGGGGCCGGAGAACTCTCATGTTGGTTCCTACTCCCCACATTTGGATCCTGGTTCATCTTGATACCTAGACCTTCCAAAATCAGTCTTAAAGCTCGCCTTATCTGATGTTAAATCCTTTAGCTCCTCTTGATTCTTTTCTTCATAGTATCCTCTTGCTTCTATGAACTTCACATCTCTAGAGATTAGGACTCTTCTAGTTCTGGATCATAGCACTTGTATCCCTTTTGTGTTGTTGAGTAGCCAATGAACATAGCCTTAGTGCTCCTTGCATCTAGCTTGTTTCTCAACTCTCCTGGTACCAACACAAAGCATAAACATCCAAATACTCTCAAGTAATCCACTGATGGCTTGTGCTTGTTTAGAACTTCAAATGGTGCTTGATCCTTCAACACCTTTGTGGGAATCCTGTTGATCAAATAACAAGCAGTAGCCACAGCATCACTCCAAAACCTCTTTGGAACATTTGCTTGGAACATCAGTGACCTAGCAACCTCCATCAAGTGTCGGTTCTTTCTCTCAGCTACCCCATTCTGTTGTGGAGTATAAGGACAGCTTGTTTGATGCAAGATCCCATGATGCTCTAGATGACTCTTGAACGCATAGCTTGTGTACTCCCTCCATTATCTGATCTAAAAATTTTAATCTTGGCATTATAATGGTTAGTCACATAAGCTTGAAAGTTCTTAAATGCATCTATCACTCTATCTTTTGATGGGATTAAAGTTAACCAGGTGTATTTGGATTTTTCATCAATGAATGTGACAAAGTATTTATGATTGTCTCTAGATATGCAAGGTGCAGTCCACACATCAGAATGAATAAGATCAAAGCACTTATCATAAACACTAGTAGAGTTTGGAAACACAGTTTTACAATGCTTGCCTAAAATGCAAGCTTCACAATCCTTATTCTCAAATAAAACACCTGGTAACATCAAGTTCAAAGCTCTACCATGAGGATGTCCTAATCTAGCATGCCACAAAGCATTTTTATTTAAACTAATCAAGTTCTTCAAGCAAATACAACTCTCCTTTAGTGATTCCTTTTCCAATCAAGTGGCTGCTCTCAATATCCTGAAACTTTACATCATTAGGACTGAATATAACATTGCAATTCAAATCAGTTGTGCATTTCTTAACAGATAGCAAGTTAGATGTAAATTCAGGCATGTAGAAAGCTCTAGTGTTCTTATCAAACAACTTCAAGTTTCCTATTCCTCTAATAGGGATCTTGTCCCCATTTGCAATCATACATGTCCACTAGTTGGTTCTATATCCTTAATCAGATTTGTATCACTAATCATGTGATGAGATGCACCAGAATCAACAATTAATGGCTTAGTTATATTGCTAGCATTATGACACAGGTTCAAAGGTGATCTAAATGCATTTAGTTCATGATTCATCCTAGCATTTCTAGCAAAGGTGTACTCATATCTAGCATGTTCATTGCTTTAACTCTATCCATCCTAGCAATATCAGTAACACAAGGAGATGTTTCTATAGTCTTAGCTATCATGGATGCAC
Organism: Brassica napus; assembly: GCF_020379485.1. Classification (NCBI taxonomy): domain Eukaryota; kingdom Viridiplantae; phylum Streptophyta; class Magnoliopsida; order Brassicales; family Brassicaceae; genus Brassica; species Brassica napus. The sequence goes on along the minus strand of NW_026016080.1, from coordinate 14,842 downwards.
CAAAGGAGTACCCATGAGTGTTACCATTCTCCTTGAGCATTTTGATGAGAGCATCCATCTCGGATCTCCTGATGAAGTCCTGATCATTGCCACGGATGTTAGGAGCTCCTGAGTATGTCACCAGTGCCTTGCCATCACCCTCACGCCTTCTCCTTCAGCTCCACGGCTAGATGATCCGGCTCCACTTGTTCCTTCAGAAGCATGAGCTTTGCCTCCCTCTCCTTCATGAACTTCGCTGGCTTCAGGTGAGGATGTAGTATCCAGCACTGGCTCTTCTTGTGTCCATGCTTCTTGCAGTGATCACAATTGCCATTGAACTTCCTATCTCATACTTGCCGTGTGCTGCTTGTTGGCTTGTGGTATCTCCTCATGATCAGTTTGCGCAGCATTGGCTAGAGACAAGTCTCCTTTACCACCAAACAAGCCAATGGAGCCTTGCTCCTTTGTATCTGAGCACACGCATCCTCAAGTCAGGAAGCTTCTCAGCCCTCAACATATGCTGAATCAACCACTGTAGCTTGGATTCAATGTGAGCAACAACCCAAAGACCTTGTCTTGCTCTCCTTTCATTAGCAGCTCTGGATCAGTTGTGCTCGGCCTCAGCATCTCCAGCTCTGACCAGAGTGTCCGGAACCTCCCCAAATGCTTAGTAAACTCCATGTCCTCCTGAGTTAGATCATTCAAAGCTTTCTTCACTTCAAAGACCCGGCTGAGGTTAGAGGTGTTTCCATACACCTTCTTCAATGTTTCCCACAGCTCCTTGGCTGTCTCACAGTAGCTGTAAGCATCAGAATGGCTGGCTCCAACGAGCTATGAAGAGCAGACATCACCATCATGTCCTCTTGTTGCCACTTCTCAGCTTCAGCTTCCGAGACACTCTCCTTGTCTCCTCCTTGAGTAATGAGTTTGGAGCCTCACCAGATGTGATGTGCTTCCATAAACCCTTACTTCCCACAGCAGTCTTCACCATCCTAGACCATACTAGGTAGTTACTTCCCTTGAAAGTCACAGCAACCTTCATCTTGGAACCACTCTCCATCTTAACAGCTTCACTTCAATAACTTGTAAAAGACTTGATCTTGAGACTCAGAACTACAACACCAGCTCAAACCTTCCGTGCCTTGTCTTTACTCTTCAAAGAACCCTCAAACAGCTAGATAAGACTCCCGGAATGAAGATGTAGCTCTCGGGATGCAGCTTCTTCCAAGAACACTCACACCACTCTCACTTGATCTCTCAAAGTTTCAAGTTGAATCTTCAAGAGAAAACACCAAGAACTCAGATTGAAATCAACCTGGCTCTGATACCATATCACTTTGAGTGATGAAATTATAATCTGAGTTTAGATAAGAATAGAGAAGAGATTAGAGTAGATTAAGGAGATTAAGAGACTAATGAGAATCATTGTGAAAGTATAGAGAGATTGATTTGTTTAGAACTGTCTAATCTTTATTAGGAGATGAGGTACATATTTATAGTCTAAGCAGCAAGGGTTTCGAAAACCTAATTAGAGGATCTAAGCATGTGTGGTCAAACGGATAAGGCTGGCCGAGTTGAATCCATCCAATGAAGGCTCCGCACGTTTGATGCCTTTGGGATCTTTGACTAAGTACTTTTGCCTTTCCAGCTGTGCCAGTCTGTCAAGGCGCCTCTTATCCTTCTCAACGGTCTGATGGATCAGATAAGTTCCCAAGACTTTACCCGCGGCTTGCTTCATCTGGATGAGTACTCGGGTAACTATAGTTACCATCTGTACGGCCTTGTACGGAATGTACGGCCTTGTACGGTCCATTCCTCCCAAGTCCATCCTAACTTTTCATGTCTCATCTCTCTCACTTCTCTAGTCCCTTATGCTTCTCACTTAATCAGTCCATAACTTAACACAATCAAACCAGGATGAATCTCTTTGTGAGAAGCTTGATTTGGATACATAAAGTGGTGGAGAATCACCAGGAAGTTGAATAAATCTCATAGGAGTTGGGATGAAGAAGTTATCCCACTTTCAAATCAGGTGATTCCAGTTTCCCAGTTTGGGAATAGCACAGCTTCTTCGTCCTTCCAATCAAACCAGGATGAATCACTTTGTGAGAAGCTTGATTTGGATACATAAAGTGGTGGAGAATCACCAGGAAGTTGAATAAATCTCATAGGAGTTGGGATGAAGAAGTTATCCCACTTTCAAATCAGGTGATTCCAGTTTCCCAGTTTGGGAATAGCACAGCTTCTTCGTCCTTCCAATCAAACCAGGATGAATCTCTTTGTGAGAAGCTTGATTTGGATACATAAAGTGGTGGAGAATCACCAGGAAGTTGAATAAATCTCATAGGAGTTGGGATGAAGAAGTTATCCCACTTTCAAATCAGGTGATTCCAGTTTCCCAGTTTGGGAATAGCACAGCTTCTTCGTCCTTCCAATCAAACCAGGATGAATCTCTTTGTGAGAAGCTTGATTTGGATACATAAAGTGGTGGAGAATCATCAGGAAGTTGAATAAATCTCATAGGAGTTGGGATGAAGAAGTTATCCCACTTTCAAATCAGGTGATTCCAGTTTCCCAGTTTGGGAATAGCACAGCTTCTTCGTCCTTCCAATCAAACCAGGATGAATCACTTTGTGAGAAGCTTGATTTGGATACATAAAGTGGTGGAGAATCACCAGGAAGTTGAATAAATCTCATAGGAGTTGGGATGAAGAAGTTATCCCACTTTCAAATCAGGTGATTCCAGTTTCCAGTTTGGGAATAGCACAGCTTCTTCGTCCTTCCAATCAAACCAGGATGAATCTCTTTGTGAGAAGCTTGATTTGGATACATAAAGTGGTGGAGAATCACCAGGAAGTTGAATAAATCTCATAGGAGTTGGGATGAAGAAGTTATCCCACTTTCAAATCAGGTGATTCCAGTTTCCCAGTTTGGGAATAGCACAGCTTCTTCGTCCTTCCAATCAAACCAGGATGAATCACTTTGTGAGAAGCTTGATTTGGATACATAAAGTGGTGGAGAATCACCAGGAAGTTGAATAAATCTCATAGGAGTTGGGATGAAGAAGTTATCCCACTTTCAAATCAGGTGATTCCAGTTTCCCAGTTTGGGAATAGCACAGCTTCTTCGTCCTTCCAATCAAACCAGGATGAATCACTTTGTGAGAAGCTTGATTTGGATACATAAAGTGGTGGAGAATCACCAGGAAGTTGAATAAATCTCATAGGAGTTGGGATGAAGAAGTTATCCCACTTTCAAATCAGGTGATTCCAGTTTCCCAGTTTGGGAATAGCACAGCTTCTTCGTCCTTCCAATCAAACCAGGATGAATCACTTTGTGAGAAGCTTGATTTGGATACATAAAGTGGTGGAGAATCACCAGGAAGTTGAATAAATCTCATAGGAGTTGGGATGAAGAAGTTATCCCACTTTCAAATCAGGTGATTCCAGTTTCCCAGTTTGGGAATAGCACAGCTTCTTCGTCCTTCCAATCAAACCAGGATGAATCACTTTGTGAGAAGCTTGATTTGGATACATAAAGTGGTGGAGAATCATCAGGAAGTTGAATAAATCTCATAGGAGTTGGGATGAAGAAGTTATCCCACTTTCAAATCAGGTGATTCCAGTTTCCCAGTTTGGGAATAGCACAGCTTCTTCGTCCTTCCAATCAAACCAGGATGAATCACTTTGTGAGAAGCTTGATTTGGATACATAAAGTGGTGGAGAATCATCAGGAAGTTGAATAAATCTCATAGGAGTTGGGATGAAGAAGTTATCCCACTTTCAAATCAGGTGATTCCAGTTTCCCAGTTTGGGAATAGCACAGCTTCTTCGTCCTTCCAATCAAACCAGGATGAATCACTTTGTGAGAAGCTTGATTTGGATACATAAAGTGGTGGAGAATCATCAGGAAGTTGAATAAATCTCATAGGAGTTGGGATGAAGAAGTTATCCCACTTTCAAATCAGGTGATTCCAGTTTCCCAGTTTGGGAATAGCACAGCTTCTTCGTCCTTCCAATCAAACCAGGATGAATCACTTTGTGAGAAGCTTGATTTGGATACATAAAGTGGTGGAGAATCACCAGGAAGTTGAATAAATCTCATAGGAGTTGGGATGAAGAAGTTATCCCACTTTCAAATCAGGTGATTCCAGTTTCCAGTTTGGGAATAGCACAGCTTCTTCGTCCTTCCAATCAAACCAGGATGAATCTCTTTGTGAGAAGCTTGATTTGGATACATAAAGTGGTGGAGAATCACAGGAAGTTGAATAAATCTCATAGGAGTTGGGATGAAGAAGTTATCCCACTTTCAAATCAGGTGATTCCAGTTTCCCAGTTTGGGAATAGCACAGCTTCTTCGTCCTTCCAATCAAACCAGGATGAATCTCTTTGTGAGAAGCTTGATTTGGATACATAAAGTGGTGGAGAATCATCAGGAAGTTGAATAAATCTCATAGGAGTTGGGATGAAGAAGTTATCCCACTTTCAAATCAGGTGATTCCAGTTTCCCAGTTTGGGAATAGCACAGCTTCTTCGTCCTTCCAATCAAACCAGGATGAATCACTTTGTGAGAAGCTTGATTTGGATACATAAAGTGGTGGAGAATCACCAGGAAGTTGAATAAATCTCATAGGAGTTGGGATGAAGAAGTTATCCCACTTTCAAATCAGGTGATTCCAGTTTCCAGTTTGGGAATAGCACAGCTTCTTCGTCTTCCAATCAAACCAGGATGAATCTCTTTGTGAGAAGCTTGATTTGGATACATAAAGTGGTGGAGAATCATCAGGAAGTTGAATAAATCTCATAGGAGTTGGGATGAAGAAGTTATCCCACTTTCAAATCAGGTGATTCCAGTTTCCCAGTTTGGGAATAGCACAGCTTCTTCGTCCTTCCAATCAAACCAGGATGAATCACTTTGTGAGAAGCTTGATTTGGATACATAAAGTGGTGGAGAATCACCAGGAAGTTGAATAAATCTCATAGGAGTTGGGATGAAGAAGTTATCCCACTTTCAAATCAGGTGATTCCAGTTTCCCAGTTTGGGAATAGCACAGCTTCTTCGTCCTTCCAATCAAACCAGGATGAATCTCTTTGTGAGAAGCTTGATTTGGATACATAAAGTGGTGGAGAATCATCAGGAAGTTGAATAAATCTCATAGGAGTTGGGATGAAGAAGTTATCCCACTTTCAAATCAGGTGATTCCAGTTTCCCAGTTTGGGAATAGCACAGCTTCTTCGTCCTTCCAATCAAACCAGGATGAATCACTTTGTGAGAAGCTTGATTTGGATACATAAAGTGGTGGAGAATCACCAGGAAGTTGAATAAATCTCATAGGAGTTGGATGAAGAAGTTATCCCACTTTCAAATCAGGTGATTCCAGTTTCCCAGTTTGGGAATAGCACAGCTTCTTCGTCTTCCAATCAAACCAGGATGAATCTCTTTGTGAGAAGCTTGATTGGATACATAAAGTGGTGGAGAATCATCAGGAAGTTGAATAAATCTCATAGGAGTTGGGATGAAGAAGTTATCCCACTTTCAAATCAGGTGATTCTTTCCCAGTTTGGGAATAGCACAGCTTCTTCGTCCTTCCAATCAAACCAGGATGAATCACTTTGTGAGAAGCTTGATTTGGATACATAAAGTGGTGGAGAATCATCAGGAAGTTGAATAAATCTCATAGGAGTTGGGATGAAGAAGTTATCCCACTTTCAAATCAGGTGATTCCAGTTTCCCAGTTTGGGAATAGCACAGCTTCTTCGTCCTTCCAATCAAACCAGGATGAATCACTTTGTGAGAAGCTTGATTTGGATACATAAAGTGGTGGAGAATCACCAGGAAGTTGAATAAATCTCATAGGAGTTGGGATGAAGAAGTTATCCCACTTTCAAATCAGGTGATTCCAGTTTCCAGTTTGGGAATAGCACAGCTTCTTCGTCCTTCCAATCAAACCAGGATGAATCTCTTGTGAGAAGCTTGATTTGGATACATAAAGTGGTGGAGAATCATCAGGAAGTTGAATAAATCTCATAGGAGTTGGGATGAAGAAGTTATCCCACTTTCAAATCAGGTGATTCCAGTTTCCCAGTTTGGGAATAGCACAGCTTCTTCGTCCTTCCAATCAAACCAGGATGAATCACTTTGTGAGAAGCTTGATTTGGATACATAAAGTGGTGGAGAATCACCAGGAAGTTGAATAAATCTCATAGGAGTTGGGATGAAGAAGTTATCCCACTTTCAAATCAGGTGATTCCAGTTTCCCAGTTTGGGAATAGCACAGCTTCTTCGTCCTTCCAATCAAACCAGGATGAATCACTTTGTGAGAAGCTTGATTTGGATACATAAAGTGGTGGAGAATCACCAGGAAGTTGAATAAATCTCATAGGAGTTGGGATGAAGAAGTTATCCCACTTTCAAATCAGGTGATTCCAGTTTTCCAGTTTGGGAATAGCACAGCTTCTTCGTCCTTCCAATCAAACCAGGATGAATCACTTTGTGAGAAGCTTGATTTGGATACATAAAGTGGTGGAGAATCACCAGGAAGTTGAATAAATCTCATAGGAGTTGGGATGAAGAAGTTATCCCACTTTCAAATCAGGTGATTCCAGTTTCCCAGTTTGGGAATAGCACAGCTTCTTCGTCCTTCCAATCAAACCAGGATGAATCTCTTTGTGAGAAGCTTGATTTGGATACATAAAGTGGTGGAGAATCACCAGGAAGTTGAATAAATCTCATAGGAGTTGGGATGAAGAAGTTATCCCACTTTCAAATCAGGTGATTCCAGTTTCCCAGTTTGGGAATAGCACAGCTTCTTCGTCCTTCCAATCAAACCAGGATGAATCACTTTGTGAGAAGCTTGATTTGGATACATAAAGTGGTGGAGAATCACCAGGAAGTTGAATAAATCTCATAGGAGTTGGGATGAAGAAGTTATCCCACTTTCAAATCAGGTGATTCCAGTTTCCCAGTTTGGGAATAGCACAGCTTCTTCGTCCTTCCAATCAAACCAGGATGAATCTCTTTGTGAGAAGCTTGATTTGGATACATAAAGTGGTGGAGAATCATCAGGAAGTTGAATAAATCTCATAGGAGTTGGGATGAAGAAGTTATCCCACTTTCAAATCAGGTGATTCCAGTTTCCCAGTTTGGGAATAGCACAGCTTCTTCGTCCTTCCAATCAAACCAGGATGAATCACTTTGTGAGAAGCTTGATTTGGATACATAAAGTGGTGGAGAATCACCAGGAAGTTGAATAAATCTCATAGGAGTTGGGATGAAGAAGTTATCCCACTTTCAAATCAGGTGATTCCAGTTTCCCAGTTTGGGAATAGCACAGCTTCTTCGTCCTTCCAATCAAACCAGGATGAATCTCTTTGTGAGAAGCTTGATTTGGATACATAAAGTGGTGGAGAATCACCAGGAAGTTGAATAAATCTCATAGGAGTTGGGATGAAGAAGTTATCCCACTTTCAAATCAGGTGATTCCAGTTTCCCAGTTTGGGAATAGCACAGCTTCTTCGTCCTTCCAATCAAACCAGGATGAATCACTTTGTGAGAAGCTTGATTTGGATACATAAAGTGGTGGAGAATCACCAGGAAGTTGAATAAATCTCATAGGAGTTGGGATGAAGAAGTTATCCCACTTTCAAATCAGGTGATTCCAGTTTCCCAGTTTGGGAATAGCACAGCTTCTTCGTCCTTCCAATCAAACCAGGATGAATCACTTTGTGAGAAGCTTGATTTGGATACATAAAGTGGTGGAGAATCATCAGGAAGTTGAATAAATCTCATAGGAGTTGGGATGAAGAAGTTATCCCACTTTCAAATCAGGTGATTCAGTTTCCCAGTTTGGGAATAGCACAGCTTCTTCGTCCTTCCAATCAAACCAGGATGAATCACTTTGTGAGAAGCTTGATTTGGATACATAAAGTGGTGGAGAATCATCAGGAAGTTGAATAAATCTCATAGGAGTTGGGATGAAGAAGTTATCCCACTTTCAAATCAGGTGATTCAAGTTTCCCAGTTTGGGAATAGCACAGCTTCTTCGTCCTTCCAATCAAACCAGGATGAATCACTTTGTGAGAAGCTTGATTTGGATACATAAAGTGGTGGAGAATCACCAGGAAGTTGAATAAATCTCATAGGAGTTGGGATGAAGAAGTTATCCCACTTTCAAATCAGGTGATTCCAGTTTCCCAGTTTGGGAATAGCACAGCTTCTTCGTCCTTCCAATCAAACCAGGATGAATCACTTTGTGAGAAGCTTGATTTGGATACATAAAGTGGTGGAGAATCACCAGGAAGTTGAATAAATCTCATAGGAGTTGGGATGAAGAAGTTATCCCACTTTCAAATCAGGTGATTCCAGTTTCCCAGTTTGGGAATAGCACAGCTTCTTCGTCCTTCCAATCAAACCAGGATGAATCTCTTTGTGAGAAGCTTGATTTGGATACATAAAGTGGTGGAGAATCATCAGGAAGTTGAATAAATCTCATAGGAGTTGGGATGAAGAAGTTATCCCACTTTCAAATCAGGTGATTCCAGTTTCCCAGTTTGGGAATAGCACAGCTTCTTCGTCCTTCCAATCAAACCAGGATGAATCTTTGTGAGAAGCTTGATTTGGATACATAAAGTGGTGGAGAATCATCAGGAAGTTGAATAAATCTCATAGGAGTTGGGATGAAGAAGTTATCCCACTTTCAAATCAGGTGATTCCAGTTTCCCAGTTTGGGAATAGCACAGCTTCTTCGTCCTTCCAATCAAACCAGGATGAATCACTTTGTGAGAAGCTTGATTTGGATACATAAAGTGGTGGAGAATCATCAGGAAGTTGAATAAATCTCATAGGAGTTGGGATGAAGAAGTTATCCCACTTTCAAATCAGGTGATTCCAGTTTCCCAGTTTGGGAATAGCACAGCTTCTTCGTCCTTCCAATCAAACCAGGATGAATCACTTTGTGAGAAGCTTGATTTGGATACATAAAGTGGTGGAGAATCATCAGGAAGTTGAATAAATCTCATAGGAGTTGGGATGAAGAAGTTATCCCACTTTCAAATCAGGTGATTGTTTCCCAGTTTGGGAATAGCACAGCTTCTTCGTCCTTCCAATCAAACCAGGATGAATCACTTGTGAGAAGCTTGATTTGGATACATAAAGTGGTGGAGAATCACCAGGAAGTTGAATAAATCTCATAGGAGTTGGGATGAAGAAGTTATCCCACTTTCAAATCAGGTGATTCCAGTTTCCCAGTTTGGGAATAGCACAGCTTCTTCGTCCTTCCAATCAAACCAGGATGAATCACTTTGTGAGAAGCTTGATTTGGATACATAAAGTGGTGGAGAATCACCAGGAAGTTGAATAAATCTCATAGGAGTTGGGATGAAGAAGTTATCCCACTTTCAAATCAGGTGATTCCAGTTTCCCAGTTGGGAATAGCAAGCTTCTTCGTCCTTCCAATCAAACCAGGATGAATCTCTTTGTGAGAAGCTTGATTTGGATACATAAAGTGGTGGAGAATCATCAGGAAGTTGAATAAACTCATAGGAGTTGGGATGAAGAAGTTATCCCACTTTCAAATCAGGTGATTCCAGTTTCCAGTTTGGGAATAGCACAGCTTCTTCGTCCTTCCAATCAAACCAGGATGAATCACTTTGTGAGAAGCTTGATTTGGATACATAAAGTGGTGGAGAATCACCAGGAAGTTGAATAAATCTCATAGGAGTTGGGATGAAGAAGTTATCCCACTTTCAAATCAGGTGATTCCAGTTTCCCAGTTTGGGAATAGCACAGCTTCTTCGTCCTTCCAATCAAACCAGGATGAATCACTTGTGAGAAGCTTGATTTGGATACATAAAGTGGTGGGAATCACCAGGAAGTTGAATAAATCTCATAGGAGTTGGGATGAAGAAGTTATCCCACTTTCAAATCAGGTGATTCCAGTTTCCCAGTTTGGGAATAGCACAGCTTCTTCGTCTTCCAATCAAACCAGGATGAATCACTTTGTGAGAAGCTTGATTTGGATACATAAAGTGGTGGAGAATCACCAGGAAGTTGAATAAATCTCATAGGAGTTGGGATGAAGAAGTTATCCCACTTTCAAATCAGGTGATTCCAGTTTCCCAGTTTGGGAATAGCACAGCTTCTTCGTCCTTCCAATCAAACCAGGATGAATCACTTTGTGAGAATTTGATTTGGATACATAAAGTGGTGGAGAATCACCAGGAAGTTGAATAAATCTCATAGGAGTTGGGATGAGAAGTTATCCCACTTTCAAATCAGGTGATTCCAGTTTCCCAGTTTGGGAATAGCACAGCTTCTTCGTCGTTCCAATCAAACCAGGATGAATCACTTTGTGAGAAGCTTGATTGGATACATAAAGTGGTGGAGAATCATCAGGAAGTTGAATAAATCTCATAGGAGTGATGGGATGAAGAAGTTATCCCACTTTCAAATCAGGTGATTCCAGTTTCCCAGTTTGGGAATAGCACAGCTTCTTCGTCCTTCCAATCAAACCAGGATGAATCACTTGTGAGAAGCTTGATTTGGATACATAAAGTGGTGGAGAATCACCAGGAAGTTGAAAATCTCATAGGAGTTGGGATGAAGAAGTTATCCCACTTTCAAATCAGGTGATTCCAGTTTCCCAGTTTGGGAATAGCACAGCTTCTTCGTCCTTCCAATCAAACCAGGATGAATCACTTTGTGAGAAGCTTGATTTGGATACATAAAGTGGTGGAGAATCCAGGAAGTTGAATAAATCTCATAGGAGTTGGGATGAAGAAGTTATCCCACTTTCAAATCAGGTGATTCCAGTTTCCCAGTTTGGGAATAGCACAGCTTCTTCGTCCTTCCAATCAAACCAGGATGAATCACTTTGTGAGAAGCTTGATTTGGATACATAAAGTGGTGGAGAATCACCAGGAAGTTGAATAAATCTCATAGGAGTTGGGATGAAGAAGTTATCCCACTTTCAAATCAGGTGATTCCAGTTTCCCAGTTTGGGAATAGCACAGCTTCTTCGTCCTTCCAATCAAACCAGGATGAATCACTTTGTGAGAAGCTTGATTTGGATACATAAAGTGGTGGAGAATCACCAGGAAGTTGAATAAATCTCATAGGAGTTGGGATGAAGAAGTTATCCCACTTTCAAATCAGGTGATTCCAGTTTCCAGTTTGGGAATAGCACAGCTTCTTCGTCCTTCCAATCAAACCAGGATGAATCTCTTTGTGAGAAGCTTGATTTGGATACATAAAGTGGTGGAGAATCATCAGGAAGTTGAATAAATCTCATAGGAGTTGGGATGAAGAAGTTATCCCACTTTCAAATCAGGTGATTCCAGTTTCCCAGTTGGGAATAGCACAGCTTCTTCGTCTTCCAATCAAACCAGGATGAATCTCTTTGTGAGAAGCTTGATTTGGATACATAAAGTGGTGGAGAATCACCAGGAAGTTGAATAAATCTCATAGGAGTTGGGATGAAGAAGTTATCCCACTTTCAAATCAGGTGATTCCAGTTTCCCAGTTTGGGAATAGCACAGCTTCTTCGTCCTTCCAATCAAACCAGGATGAATCACTTTGTGAGAAGCTTGATTTGGATAATAAAGTGGTGGAGAATCATCAGGAAGTTGAATAATCTCATAGGAGTTGGGATGAAGAAGTTATCCCACTTTCAAATCAGGTGATTCCAGTTTCCCAGTTTGGGAATAGCACAGCTTCTTCGTCCTTCCAATCAAACCAGGATGAATCACTTTGTGAGAAGCTTGATTTGGATACATAAAGTGGTGGAGAATCATCAGGAAGTTGAATAAATCTCATAGGAGTTGGGATGAAGAAGTTATCCCACTTTCAAATCAGGTGATTCCAGTTTTCCAGTTTGGAATAGCACAGCTTCTTCGTCCTTCCAATCAAACCAGGATGAATCTCTTTGTGAGAAGCTTGATTTGGATACATAAAGTGGTGGAGAATCATCAGGAAGTTGAATAATCTCATAGGAGTTGGGATGAAGAAGTTATCCCACTTTCAAATCAGGTGATTCAGTTTCCCAGTTTGGGAATAGCACAGCTTCTTCGTCCTTCCAATCAAACCAGGATGAATCACTTTTGTAGAAGCTTGATTTGGATACATAAAGTGGTGGAGAATCACCAGGAAGTTGAATAAATCTCATAGGAGTTGGGATGAAGAAGTTATCCCACTTTCAAATCAGGTGATTCCAGTTTCCAGTTTGGGAATAGCACAGCTTCTTCGTCCTTCCAATCAAACCAGGATGAATCCTTTGTGAGAAGCTTGATTTGGATACATAAAGTGGTGGAGAATCACCAGGAAGTTGAATAATAAATCTCATAGGAGTTGGCATGAAGAAGTTATCCCACTTTCAAATCAGGTGATTCCAGTTTCCCAGTTTGGGAATAGCACAGCTTCTTCGTCCTTCAATCAAACCAGGATGAATCACTTTGTGAGAAGCTTGATTTGGATACATAAAGTGGTGGAGAATCACCAGGAAGTTGAATAAATCTCATAGGAGTTGGGATGAAGAAGTTATCCCACTTTCAAATCAGGTGATTCCAGTTTCCAGTTGGGAATAGCACAGCTTCTTCGTCCTTCCAATCAAACCAGGATGAATCACTTTGTGAGAATCTTGATTTGGATACATAAAGTGGTGGAGAATCACCAGGAAGTTGAATAAATCTCATAGGAGTGGGATGAAGAAGTTATCCCACTTTCAAATCAGGTGATTCCAGTTTCCAGTTGGGAATAGCACAGCTTCTTCGTCTTCCAATCAAACCAGGATGAAACACTTTGTGAGAAGCTTGATTTGGATACATAAAGTGGTGGAGAATCATCAGGAAGTTGAAAAAATCTCATAGGAGTTGGGATGAAGAAGTTATCCCACTTTCAAATCAGGTGATTCCAGTTTCCAGTTTGGGAATAGCACAGCTTCTTCGTCCTTCAATCAAACCAGGATGAATCACTTTGTGAGAAGCTTGATTTGGATACATAAAGTGGTGGAGAATCACCAGGAAGTTGAATAAATCTCATAGGAGTTGGGATGAAGAAGTTATCCCACTTTCAAATCAGGTGATTCCAGTTTCCCAGTTTGGGAATAGCACAGCTTCTTCGTCCTTCCAATCAAACCAGGATGAATCACTTTGTGAGAAGCTTGATTTGGATACATAAAGTGGTGGAGAATCATCAGGAAGTTGAATAAATCTCATAGGAGTTGGGATGAAGAAGTTATCCCACTTTCAAATCAGGTGATTCCAGTTTCCCAGTTTGGGAATAGCACAGCTTCCGTCTTCCAATCAAACCAGGATGAATCACTTTGTGAGAAGCTTGATTTGGATACATAAAGTGGTGGAGAATCACAGGAAGTTGAATAAATCTCATAGGAGTTGGGATGAAGAAGTTATCCCACTTTCAAATCAGGTGATTCCAGTTTCCCAGTTTGGGAATAGCACAGCTTCTTCCTTCCAATCAAACCAGGATGAATCACTTTGTGAGAAGCTTGATTTGGATACATAAAGTGGTGGAGAATCACCAGGAAGTTGAATAAATCTCATAGGAGTTGGATGAAGAAGTTATCCCACTTTAAATCAGGTGATTCCAGTTTCCAGTTTGGGAATAGCACAGCTTCTTCGTCCTTCCAATCAACCAGGATGAATCTCTTTGTGAGAAGCTTTATTTGGATAAATAAAGTGGTGGAGAATCATCAGGAAGTTGAATAAATCTCATAGGAGTTGGGATGAAGAAGTTATCCCACTTTCAAATCAGGGATTAGTTTCCAGTTTGGGAATAGCACAGCTTCTTCGTCCTTCCAATCAAAACAGGATGAATCTTTGTGAGAAGCTTGATTTGGATACATAAAGTGGTGGAGAATCACAGGAAGTTGAATAAATCTCATAGGAGTTGGGAGATGAAGAAGTTATCCCACTTTCAAATCAGGGATTCCATTCCAGTTTGGAAGGGAATAGCACAGCTTCTTCGTCCTTCCAATCAAACCAGGATGAATCACTTTGTGAGAAGCTTGATTTGGATACATAAAGTGGTGGAGAATCATCAGGAAGTTGAATAATAAATCTCATAGGAGTGGGCATGAAGAAGTTATCCCACTTTCAAATCAGGTGATTCCAGTTTCCCAGTTGGGAATAGCACAGCTTCTTCGTCCGTCCTTCCAATCAAACCAGGATGAATCACTTTGTGAGAAGCTTGATTGGATACATAAAGGGTGGAGAATCATCAGGAAGTGAATAAATCTCATAGGAGTTGGGATGAAGAAGTTATCCCACTTTCAAACAGGTGATGATCCAGTTTCCCAGTTGGGAATAGCACAGCTTCTTCGTCCTTCCAATCAAACCAGGATGAATCACTGTGAGAAGCTTGATTGGATACATAAAGTGGTGGAGAATCACCAGGAAGTTGAATAAATCTCATAGGAGTTGGGATGAAGAAGTTATCCCACTTTCAAATCAGGTGATTCAGTTTCCCAGTTTGGGAATAGCACAGCTTCTTCGTCTTCCAATCAAACCAGGATGAATCACTTTGTGAGAAGCTTGATTTGGATACATAAAGTGGTGGAGAATCACCAGGAAGTTGAATAATAAATCTCATAGGAGTTGGGATGAAGAAGTTATCCCACTTTCAAATCAGGTGGATTCTAGTTTCCAGTTTGGGAAATAGCAAAGCTTCTTGTCCTTCCAATCAAACAGGATGAATCTCTTGTGAGAGGAGCTTGATTTGGATACATAAGTGGTGGAGAATCATCAGGAAGTTGAATAAACCTCATAGGAGTTGGGCATGAAGAAGTTATCCCACTTTCAAATCAGGTGATTCTTGTTCCCAGTTTGGGAATAGCACAGCTTTTCGTCGTTCA
>NW_026016079.1:0-42837 GCF_020379485.1 Brassica napus | reverse complement strand
GCAACTACATGTTCCTCTTGTTTGATGTTTGTTTGGAACCAAGCATGACATTCTGACTTAGCATGTCGGACAGTTTCCAAAGGGTCTCTGATTATTTCTCTGAATAGTTTATCATTTCTTGCTTTCCAAATAAACCACATAATCTAAGGATAGGAGTCTTTATCCAGCTCAAGATCTTCTATATCATTCTTTCTCCAAAAAAGATAGTTTATATTCATGTAGTGGCTCGCGCAGGAAAACATTGATGGCGGAGTTGGGATTGCTGCATGTGTCCATGTTTGTAGCGCTAGGGGACACTCGAAGGCATGGTTTATAGTCTCATCATCTGCTCCGCATCTAGGACAATGGTTATCGCATCGCATATGATGATGTGTTAGATTATTTGTTACCGCTAGTTGTCCAGAGATGGTTTGTCAGATAAAATGTCTTAGTTTTAGTGAAGCTTTTATATTCCAAACAAAGACTTAGAGTTTTGTAATTCCCTATTCTCCTTGGATTTTCACCATCTCTTTGTTAAGAATGTTCAATATCCTGATTTAACAGTATACATCCCAGTTGAATATAAAATACATTTGAATAATTAGTTTCAATTTTTTTACCAATAATATACAATCAATAGGTCCAAATCATAAATATTATTATATACATGCTAACCCTGAGCTAAAACTTATGAAGCACCATATTTACGTGCCAAACTTTATACATAAATTTACAAAGATAATTTTTTTGTAGTGTATAGGTTTAAATACAATTAAAAATTCATGCTTCATTCGGTCAAATATACTGGATCGGATTTGATTATTTAAATATAAAAAATTAGTTTTACCATATATATATATAAATAAATATTACACACGAAAAAAATAGTATTATGAAAAAATAAGTTATGAGTTATGCACAGCATATTTATTCAGGAAAAGGAAAAAGAAAATGTCAACGGTCAAACCGTAAGAACGTAAGGCCCCCCATGTCCATGTGCACTAATCGTTTTGTGTTCGTTTTCAAATCTTTGGAGAAGGATCGACATATATCAGCCGCCGATCACGTCCAAAAATATATTTTTGGCCACTTTGATTTTGGTTTTGATTCCCATTTTCTCTTCTCTAAGAAAACTGATTAACTTATAATGCGTTGTATTTTGGATTTCCATAACTATCTTGGAGTTCAGTATATTATATATCAATTTATTAATTTTTATTCAAAATTGAAAGATACGAAAAATCTGAAATTTCGATGATTTTCAAATCCGACTTCTTATAAAATATTTACTAGTTATCCCTGATTCCCTCAATACATATTATTTTATTAGACAGTAGAATGATGTCTTTAAAAAACTTATAAATGTACATATCGCCCACTTGACTATAATGTTCGCAAATCTTGTAATAATACAGCCAAATTGATATTGACCAGCTATTTTATTTTGAGTTTGTGTTCTTTTTGAAGTCGTGGTCGTCTCTCCAGACACAGTTTTACTGGTGCATGTATTAGCTAGCTCCTCACCAACCAATCTCGTTCTGACTTTCAAAACTTAATGTTTGCTTTTAATTTTAGTTTTCAGAAAGAATTACAAAATTTAACATGAGAAGATAGTAAAATTTCATTAAATCAAACTATTAGTTAATTTAATTACAATTTATGTTCTCTGAATTAAATATGGTTAGTCATTGAAAAAGAAAATAAAGATATTATTATTTTGTCAACATTCTCAAATTTTATTTAGATAAGTTAGAGCTTCATCACAAAAGACAACCAATCATATTTTATATAAATTCTGATATTTAATTTAGAGATAATTGTTGAGAGATTGTTTTCTCTTATATAATTTTATGTATTTTTCATTTTCTGGTGTTCATAATTCAATGATTTTTTATTTTATGTTTTTGCTTTACAAAAATATATATAATGTTTAAAATTTCTCTGGAGACAAGCTCTAAAAACTGCAATATATTCTCCATATTATTTATATATTGTAAAGATTTTCTCTAAAGATAATCTCTGAGAAACTCTCACCTATTTAACTACATAAAAATCAAATCTATATGCATAAAACCAAAAGAAATTAGGGAAAACTGATGGTGAGATTTACAAATTAGCAAAAAACTTCCTTCATATGTAATTATCATTTTTTTTTCAAAAAAAAAAGTAATTATCAGCATATACGACTTTTTCATACGTCAACGAATTAACGTAAAAAAATTGCAATTGGTTACCTCTACCAAAAGGTTTGACTTTGAGTTCCCAATAATAGTAACCAGTACCAAGTATCAACGCGGTTTAGACAAGAAACAATTCCCACTTTCATTTCTTTAGTTGCACCCCATATATGTTCATTTGATTCCTAATTTTATAATCTGCATAATCAAAAGACGAGAGAAACCTAAAGTGACGAATGCTAATGGCGTTTTCTGCTTGTCTTCTCTTAGTTTTTCTCGAAATCTTCTCCGTTTTTTTGCTTAGTCTTGCCCAAGATCAGTCAGGTAAAAGCTAGTTATAACATCTTCATCTAACCGGGTATGGTTTACTAAACACACTCTTCTTTTCTTCTTCTGTAGGGTTCATCAGTCTGGACTGTGGTTCGCCGAGGGGAACGACTTTTCGTGAGGGAACAACAAACCTTACTTACATCTCGGATGCGAGTTTCATCAGTACCGGTGTTGGTAGAAGCATCAAACAAGCATACCGGACCCAGTTTCAGCAACAAGCCTGGTATAGCGATAATATTCTCAGTATCAATTAATTTTAATAGCTTGAAGCTCAAGTTATATATTCTTTACAAGTTATTTTTACTTGCTTCACAAGGAACCTAAGGAGTTTTCCACAAGCCATAAGAAACTGCTATACCCTAAACCTAACCATAGGCGATGAGTATCTGATCAGAACAAACTTCTTACACGGCGGTTATGACGATAATCCCACCACGCAATTCGAGCTCCACCTCGGGCCTAACCTATGGACTACTGTTTCAACCACAAACGAGACCCAAGCATCAATCTTTGAGATGATTCATGTCTTGAAGACCGACCGTTTACAAATCTGTTGGTCAAAACGGGAGACTCAACGCCTTTTATCTCCGCTTTAGAGCTTCGTAAACTCAAGAACACAACTTACTTGTCTCGACAAGGATCTTTGCAGCTCTTCATCAGAGCAGACGTTGGCGCAACTCTTAACCAAGTCTACAGGTATATAAGTTCATGTCAGGTCAGACAACTTAAAAAATGGTACTAAATATGTTTTTTTTCGTTTTAGGTACGGAATCGATGTGTTTGATCGTGTCTGGACACCGTATAACTTTGGAAACTGGTCACAGATTAGTACCAACCAGACAGTGAATGTCAACAATGACTACCAACCACCAGAGATTGCTATGGTCACAGCTTCCGTTCCAACAGACCCGGACGCACCTATGAACATTTCCCTAGATGGCGTGGACAGCACCGTGCAATTCTACGTTTTTATGCATTTTGCCGAGATTCAAGAGCTAAAGTCCAATGAAACAAGAGAGTTCAACATCATGTACAATGGCAAGCATATCTACGGACCCTTCAGACCGCTTAATTTCACAACTTCTTCCGTATTTACCTCTAACGAAGTTGGTGCCGATGCAAATGGAAACTACACGTTTTCGCTTCAAAGAACAGGAAACTCGACGTTGCCTCCTCTACTCAATGGCATGGAGGTTTATTTGGTTAACTTGCTTCCGGAGCAAGAAACCGATGGAAAAGAAGGTTGGTAACTAACTACTTTTGGATCTATATATATATATAGTTGATCAAGAACCAAAAATTTACATGAGAAGTTTATTTATCAGTTGATGCAATGATGAACATCAAGTCGGGTTACGGTGTGAACAAGATTGACTGGGAAGGAGATACTTGCGCGCCACGGGCTTATAGGTGGTCTGGTGTAAATTGCAGTTATATAGACAATGAGCAGCCTAAGATCATTTCTTTGTAAGTATTAATCTTGTTCTGTTTTCATAACAGAGTTTAATTTTTTTCAACATAATGCCTATTTTTAAAAATTATTTTAAATATTTGATCTTTGAAAACAGGAACTTGTCTGCAAGTGGCTTGACTGGAGAGATATTGGAGTCCATATCAGACCTTACCAATTTAGAAGTTCTGTAAGTAGTTGTACTCAAGTCGCTTAGAAACTCCAGCCATGTTGTGATTTAAAGTCATATGTTTTAATATGTGATTGTTTTTTTTGGCTTTGATTTTCTTGCAGTGACTTGTCTAACAATACTTTGACTGGTTCGGTTCCAGAGTTTCTAGTGAACATGGAAACCTTAAAAGTCATGTAAGTTTAAGCACAAGGTGGCTCAAATCTAAAACTTGGTCAACAACCCATCCTCTCACTAGGAACCTAGATTCACAGCGTTGCAGTGCACCGACCCTAATCCCTCCATTATGAGTTCTCACTAACTCCATAATTAGGTTGTTGGTGGGCCTCGAACCCAGGGGCCTCGAACCCAGGTCCTCTTGGGTTCGAGTAACGCCAAGCGCATCAATAACCTACCGGTGGATGTGGAAGCAGTTCCTCCCACGGTGAGGGATTAGGGTCGGTGCGCTGCAACGCTGTGAAATCTGGGGTCCGCAAGACAGGTTGTCACATAAAAAGTCGACTTTTTTTGTGACAACCCGCCCCGTGGGAACTACCTGCCCCGCAGGCCCCAGGCTCACAGCGCTGCAGCGTACCGACCCCAATCTCTCTATTATGAGTTCTCACTAACTCCATAATTAGGTTGTTGGTGAGCCTCGAACCCACCTCTAACAACATTCTCACAGGACAAGCTGTCACCAATTGACCTGCAGATCAATTGGTGACAGCTTGTCCTGTGGGAATGCTGTTAAAGGGTGAGGTCCTGGATTCGAGGCTCACCAACAACCTAATTATGGACTTAGTGAGAACTCATAATAGAAGGATTGGGGTCTGGGGTCCACGGGACAGGTAGTTCCCACGGGACGGGTTGTCACAGAAACCAAACATATTGTAACCTCTGTTCACTCTGTTTCTCGCAGAAACCTATCAAACAATGAGCTAAATGGTTCAATCCCTGCAACTCTCCTTGATAAAGCACGAAGAGGAAGGATTTCACTAAGGTAATATATATATCCCTTGCGTGTGAGCCAAGTAAAAATATCATTAAATCCTTAGACCTTTCTAATCATTTTTTTTCCTTTCAATCACATATACGAAACTCTAGTCTCGAAGGAAACACCGGGCTCTGTTCGATCATTTCATGCTCCACCACCAAGAAGAAGAAGAAAAACACGGTTATTGCACCTGTTGCAGCCTCACTTGTTTCAGTCTTCCTCATTGCAGCTGGAATCGTTACTTTCCTTGTCCTCAAGAGGAAGAAGAGAGTCAAGCTTGGTCTTAACCCCAATTCAGGCACCGGTACAACACCGTTACATTCGAGGTCTCATGGCTATGAATCTCCAGTGATAGCCAAGAACCGCAAATTGACTTACATTGATGTTGTTAAGATTACCAACAACTTTGAGAGGGTTCTTGGTAGGGGAGGTTTTGGTGTGGTTTATTACGGAGTATTGGATAACCAACCTGTTGCTGTTAAGATGCTCACTGAGTCTACTGCACTTGGTTACAAACAGTTTAAAGCAGAGGTAATAATTAACATACTGAACCAATCTTTCTCTAAAACATTTTTAAAAAGGTGTTTTGATTTAATTCTTGGATATGTTTCTGTTTTGTGTATTTGTTAGGTTGAGTTGCTTCTTAGAGTTCATCACAAAGATCTCACATGTCTTGTTGGATATTGCGAAGAAGGCGATAAATTGTCTCTCATCTATGAGTTCATGGCGAATGGGGACTTGAAAGAGCATTATCAGGTCTGGTTTTGTCATACAAAATGTTCTTAACGTTTTGGGGTCTCAAGATTCTGATCCTTTTGTTTCAAAATATGATTTTCAGGGAAGCGTGGACCGTCGATACTAACTTGGGAAGGAAGGCTTCGTATAGCAGCCGAGTCAGCTCAAGGATTGGAGTATTTACACAATGGATGCAAACCACAAATAGTTCACCGTGACATTAAGACAACTAACATCTTATTAAACGAGAAGCTCCAAGCTAAGCTAGCTGATTTCGGGCTTTCGCGGTCTTTCCCACTTGGAACTGAGACTCATGTCTCCACCGTAGTTGCAGGAACTCCTGGATACCTTGATCCTGAGTAAGTTTTAATCTCTACTCTCAACAAAGTTATTGATTTTTTTTTTTTTCTTGTTAAGTCTTTAAAATTGTGTGTTTGTCTTTCTTTGATTTTCAGGTACTACAGAACAAACTGGTTGACAGAGAAAAGCGATGTGTTCAGCTTCGGTGTTGTTCTACTTGAGCTAGTAACAAACCGACCGGTGATAGACCAGAAAAGGGAAAGGTCACACATAGGTGAATGGGTTGGTTTGATGCTATCAAGAGGAGACATTAATAGCATTGTGGATCCTAAGCTTCAAGGAGACTTTGATCCGAACACGGTATGGAAAGTTGTTGAGACCGCTATGACTTGTCTGAATCCGTCTTCTTCAAGGAGACCGACGATGACTCAAGTAGTAATGGAACTGAAAGAGTGTCTGAACATGGAGATGGCAAGAAACATGGGTAGTCGTATGACGGATTCGACTAACGATTCTTCTATCGAGCTGTCCATGAATATCACAACAGAGCTTAATCCTGGAGCTAGATAACTCAAGTCTGTATAAACAAATCTATTTGAGGCTGCAAGTTTCTTTGTACACACGTTTCTTTTGCTTTGTTTGTGATGAACAGTGTCAGCCTTAGTCGTACTCTGTTGCGCTTAATTGTTTATTTAAATATCATCGTTTAAAGAAAAAAAAATGTCATCGTCTTTATATAAATGAAGAAAGTAATTGTGAATTAGTTCTGATAACAAATACTGGTTTTTTTTTTTGCAGTTGTAAGATCAAATTGGTTACTTCAGACAAACGTTTCTGAATTATTTTATCTAAACACAATGAAAATGCACCAAAAGATTGTTCTTTAAGCAAGCCTAGCGAGCCGTGGGGTTCACTTCAGTTCCAAATGTCATGGTCACTTCTCTTGAACCCCTGGATTCCATGTCACAACTCGTTCCTCCTCTCGAGTTTTCAAGTGTTAAACATTCGATTAGCTCAATAACAACTTGTGACATGGTCGGTCTACTCGCTGAAGAAGCATTGACACAAGCCATTGCTAGCTCAACAAATTTCCAAACAGAATCAGAGTGGTAATCGTCTTTAAGTCTTGGATCTATAATGCTTTTAATATCTCCTTTGGTGACCATTAATCCCACCCATTCTGCTATGTATGGTGTTTCACGACGCTGGTCAATCACTGGCAAATTTGTTATGATCTCCAATAAAACGACTCCGAAACTATAGACATCACTTTTTTCAGTCAGCCAATTTGTTTGGTAGTATCTGCAAGCGAGAATATACAGATATTGTCAGGATTTTTAATGATTTGAAGTAAAAGTAGAACACACATGTTTTCAAAATGATAGTTAAGTACTCTGGATCAAGGTAACCAAGAGTTCCTGCAACGACTGTGGATACATGGCTTTCTCCATCGTTTGGGAATGATTTAGAAAGCCCAAAGTCAGCAATTTTGGCTTGGAAGTGTTCGTCCAACAATATATTTGCTGTTTTCACATCTCTATGAACAATTGGTGGTCTGCATCCTTTATACAAATATTCCAATCCTAGTGCAACAATTTCATTTTTTGTTGTTGAAGTTTACCATATAAAAACTAAAGCTATTGAGAGGAAAAGGGTCATTAGACTTCTTCACGAACCTTGTGCAGCGTCTACAGCTATTTTTAGTCTGGTTCCCCACCTTAAAACAGAGGAGTGATGCTTCCCTAAGTTTTTTCATAAGGAATTAGTTTTTGTTCAATAAGGACATGTTATCATTGGATCCGCATGTGATTGGCTTACCTGACAAAAGCTCTTTCAAGTCTCCATTGGACATGTATTCGTATACGAGAACCAAGTCCTTCCCTTATCGCAATATCCAACTAGGCCTACCAAATTCTTGTGATGAACTCTCAGAAGAAGATCAACCTAATAAACCAACACGAAAGAAAAAAATACAAATAAGTGGTTCATATCCAACAAAACGTGGTAAAAGATTGTGTGTGTTTACGAGTACCTCTGCCTTGAATTGTTTGTGCCCCTGATCTGATCCCTGAGAGACTACTTTAACAGCAACTTGTTCTGTACCATTAACATATCCATGATAAACCATGCCGAATCCTCCTCTCCCAAGAATCCTTTCAAAGTTATTTGTCATTTCAGTAACCTCTGCGTAACTAAATCTTTTCTTTTTCGTTATTTTCGGTGGCTCCGGTCTTGGTGTTCTTCTACCCTTTTCTGCAACACAAAATATTAATATGATTTTTTTTGTTTGATATGTAGTGTTACTGTATACATGAAAATTAATAAATCTGTTATGAATACCTCTATTGTTTGATGATTTTTTCCTTTTGAGAACAAAGAATGTAACCAATGCACTTCCAATAATAACCATTGAAGCAACTGATGCAACAACTGGTACAATTATACTCTTTTTGGGATGCCCACTTTCTCTAGGTTTATTTACACATGAACTTTCTGTGCAATTAAGGTTAGGGTTGCCTTCAACACTGTGAATTATAAATGCTATTCAGTATAAAGTGTATGGTATTTAACTAATGAAGATAATAATATGAGAAGCTGCCTACTTCAGCTTCAGTCCTTTCTTTTGTAGAAGCTTTTGAGGAACTTGGCCACTAAGATTGTTTCCACTTAAGTTTCTGTTATGGTAGAAAATAAAACATAAAAGACAAGTAGGAAATTTATAAGATTGCTACCTAAAAGACCATTTTTTGCTTCATCTATACAGTCATATAAAGTACTTACATGATAAAAAGAGATTTCATGTCAGCTAGAAATTCAGGCACATCACCGTTCAAGCTGTTGTTTGATAAGTCTCTAGCATTTGATGAATACAAAATATCCATCACAGTAGAAAAACCAAAACATTGTGAATATTATTCATTTATGTTTGACACGTACAGTTCTTGTAGATTGGTTAGATTCTGAATGGCAGGCATAATTATATCGGTCAATCCACTTGAAGATAAGTTTCTAGTAATACATATATAATAAATTTAGAACAAAGAAATGACTTAACCATGATGCAAATATTGTAAGACCTTACAAGGAAGTGATTGTTGGTGGAATGGAAGTATCTGTGTTGTTACAGTTTAGACCAGCCCACAAGAACTCTCTGGGGACACATGGATCTCCTTGCCAGCTAACTCTACTCAATCCGTAAGCACTTTGGATCTTATTGATAGCAACCACTGGAGGCATTGCATAGTTAATGATATTAAGAACTGAAAATATGTCAGATCTCCAATTCATGTGTATCACAAATGTAAATTTTTGTACACACCTTCATCTTGGTTTGTTTCTGGCTGAGGAAGTTCAACAACAGTAAAAATCTCCATAGCATTGAGGAGAGGAGGAAGAGTTGACTTTGTTGTTTTCACCAGCTGCAAATGGCAAGCCCCACTTTCGCATCTCAATGTCGATTCGGGTTGAGTTATCATAGTTACAATGCCTAACATTTTAGGACTAAAAGGTTTAGAAAATTCATTTCCATTCAGCAAAACGCTGAATTCTCTGGTCTCATTGGCTAACAGAGTTTGAATCTCTGCAAAGTGAAGGTAAATGTGAAACCGTGTTGTAGAATCCTCCATGTTCCAAGGAATATCCCACGTCCCATTAACATTTACATAGGTTGCAGCTGAGGCCATCGCACCTTGAGGCGGATCAAAACCATTAGAAGTGTTTACATTGAGTGTTGTAGTTATTAAATTCCAATCCTTCTTCACTAATGGGAACCACCTACGGTCATAGACATCATCAGGGTACCTGCCACAAATCTTGCATTGAAGATATAACAAAACCTCATGTGGTACTACTAATGTAAGTATCAAAAACAGATTCATTGTTTCGATTTTTTTTTTCTTGTTTTATGACATTTCTCTATCTAGCTTTTTTTATTTAGAAAATAAACTGTATGAAAATCCAAGATAAAGAATCCTTGTCACAAGTCAAAGCTTAATTACCGTAAAATGCTACCAGAACCTTTAAGATAAGTTCTTGATAAGAACTGCAAGGAGCTCCCAGTGTCACTAATGTAGATATCACTTCTCAGTGGCCGTAGCTCCAAGGTTGATATCATCGGCGTAGTTGTTCCAGTCTTAACAAGACAGATCTGCAAAGAGCTTAACTTGGACAGGTGAATAATCTCCCTATACTGACCACCTGGTACGGTAGCATTCAAGTTCACCGTTGTCCACTTATTAGGGCCAAGGAACAGATCAAAGTTTGGGAGTGTTTGAAGACTATCGTAATTCCCATAAAAGAAGGAAGCTCTAACCAGATACTTTGTTCCTTGCGTGACCTTCACGTTATAACAGTTCCGTTGTCCTTCTGGGAAGTATCTCAGCGTTACAAACGCCTTTTCGAAGTTTCTCTCAGAATCCTTATCAACTCGACCGTTCGTTCCACTCTCGACGAAACTAGCATCTGAGGTGAATGTTAATCCAGTAGATGGATCGGTGTACGGAGAACCATCAGGTAACAAGCCACAATCCAAAGTGATGAATCCTAAGAAGATCAGAGGAAGGAATAGTCTTAATCAATCTGAGGCTTTGAAAGCAGAATACAAGATTTACAATACTTATACCTTTTTGATCCTGCGCTTGCACAAAAATGTATAAGAGAAAATGTGATAATGAACACATACAAAACTCCATGAAGATGCCTCTCCATTTTCTCAAATTCTTTGAGTTTGATACCAACATCGTGTCAAGTTCCTGAAATATTAATCTGTTTTCAGATAATCAAGTTGACATTGAAAAGTATTCTTGCTTAAAATAAACTAAACTCACAAAGTGTCAACTACTAAATTAAAATAACAAAATTTTAAATTTTGTTTTAAGTTTTTCTTAGTGGAGATGATGATATTATATAATCTGTATTAGCTTTGTATTTGTGATATGGTTATATAATACAATTATAGATTCTAATAGGGCAAATCTCCAAAATAGCACATTTCTAAGTTTATATCCCAAAAATAGCACTCAAAAACTAAAATGACCAAAATAGCATTTTATCTTTTGAAAAATTTAAATTTTTTTTATTTTTCAAAATTTGAAATCTTATCCCCAAAACCTCACTTCTCAACTCTAAACCCTAAAACCTAAACTCTAAACCCTAAACCCTAAATTCTAAACCCTAAACCCCACCCCTTGAGTGCTATTTTTGTGACTTTTGCCCTTGAGTGCTAGGTTGGGAACAAAAACTTGATTTAGTGCTATTTTTGTCTTTTTCTCATTCTCTAATATTCTAGTATATATATATATATATATATATAACATAATGGAATATGAATTTTTTGATCAATATCAACAAAAGAATGGCAAACGATTTCATACATGGCAGATTTCTTTCAAACTTAATTTGGAGCGTCGACTCACGAAATATATTTTTATCCATACTATTTGATCTTTTGAGAATCAAAGTGTTGTTTATAACTATGGTATCACCATACTTGAAACTTGAATCTTTTTTTCCTTTTCATGGTTGAACATGTACTTTATAATTAAATTAATTTATTCCAAAAAAAAATCTGAAACAAAAAATCAAAACGTTAGTGTTTGTTTGGTGTAGTGGGAGAAAGGTAGTTCACCCGCAAGTGCAGTTTTTCTGCTTTAAAGTTACCATTCGCGTTTTTTTTTATAAAGTACATAGCAGAAGATCTGCATGCAGATCAATATTTTTTTGTTTTTTTTTGTAAGAAAAAGCAGGAGATCTACATGCAGATTTCACCGCCATTTTGAGATAGTTCATCTGCTTTTATCTTTTTTTAACTAATCAATGATTTTTTTCATAAATAATTAAATTTCAAAATAAATCTAAACTTCTTCTATAAATATTATATTTTCATTTTAGTTACTCACAATTTTAATAATACAAAAACTATTGTAGTTTATATATGTAAACTAATAAAAAAAAATATATTTTGTTAATTGTTAAAGTTTTTATATATTATGTGTTTTGATTTTTATTTTAATTTTAGTTATTAAGATATATAATTTGTTTTATTTAAACTGATTTTACCATTTAAAAATGTAATAAACTATTTGATCTGCATGATCTGCACTTATCCTGCTTGATCTGCACTTGTCCCGCTTGATCTGCATGATCTACTTGATCTGTCCCGCTTAACCCGTTTTTACCATTCGAAGCCTAATAGTCATGATAATTAAATAGTCATGATAATTAAAGCAAATAATTATCTTTAACCAAGTCTAAGCATTAGCACATTTTACTAATTTTATAACAAAAGTCAAGATACCAAGGCCAAATCTTTAAAGTCTAAACCATTAAAGAAATTAATATTGCAAAAAGATCAAAGCAGCAAACAAAGATGATCTTCCAATAATCTGCTGAATTATGCAAAGATTGAACGATAACAATACTTGCTAAATTATATAACGTCTGTAATTTAAATCCAATTAAATTCAATTTAACACAAAAATCTATGCAAGCTAAAGAGGAAATATGAAAGCAAGGATTAAATAATAAACTGCAACCGGGAAAAAAAAATCTTAATTCCCTGCAGATTAAACAATCAGATAAAAATAAAAAAAACCAAGAAAATAAATATATTTTTTTTTCTTTCCGGATCAATTAGAAGAATAATGAGCACTTTCATTATAATGACTTTTCTAATTCATGTTCAGAATATAGATTAACATATTCTTAAAAAAAAACTTTTAACAAATATCAGTATTGTTAATGCAAAAGGATAAACAATATTTAAAGATTTAAAATATAAAACCTTATTTTACTATTTCAGTACAACTGATACTTTTAAAAATAATAAGAGCATAAATTTAAAACTACAATACCGAAATAAACTGATAAAGAAGAATTGTAGAGTTGAAATGATAGATTTGTTTCACTAAATCTATAAACGCCTTGTAGTGAGACAGTTTTGTAGTGCTCAGATTCCCATGATATGACTACAATGTTTTTATCTTTCAACACCAAAGATAGAATCTACGGAACCCCTTTTATGTGTTGTACACTAAGACACAACAAAAAACTAAAAGAATAAAATCATTTGGAAGACTTGGTATGAGTTGATAACTTAGTGACCTTAGTTAAAGGGTCTCTCGGTTTGATTAATCTTCTGATCAAAAACTTTATTTTTTGAAAAGGATTTAGTCCTTTACCTTTCAATGAAAAAACAAAAGGAAAGTGGCTCATATGGTCAACATGAACCATAAATTGGAGATTTGAGAATGGATTCTCACATTAATCATTTTGAAAAATATTAAGACTTATGTTACAAAGAAATCATATCTGATTATTTGTATGCTTAATTGTTCATAATAATGATACTAATATCATAAACTAAAATAAATATTCTTTTTACTTTTTGTCAACAAAATATAAAGTAGAATTTGAACAAAAAGAATAATCTTTTGGCCCATAAACCATTAACCAAATCCCAAAACCTGAAACTCGGGTTCGGTCCAATATCTCTTTTTTACAAATGTCATTTTAAGCTTTACAAAAAATTCATTTTAAACATCCATTTTTCATTCAAATCAGCTCAGGTTTTGACATATGGTTATACTACTTCATAATGTCTAACATTCGGTTATTCCGATGAACGTCTTTACTCATAAACTTACCGAAAATGATCGTAAACCATTTTGTCAAAAAAGAGTTTCAATAGAAAATTCGTCCTCGTATAGTCTCCTCACTTTTATTTTTAATACCTATACGTTGCAATGACTTTAGGAATTGAAAGTTAAACCTAGATTAGAGTGGGAATCTCCCCAAACCAAACTAAGCCAAATCACATTAATATAGCATATAATTTTGCATATCCCATATATATTAATGGATGATCATTTAAAAAGTTGTAACATTAATTTTATACTAATTAAAAAAAGATACTTCTTAGGTGTCACTTAATTAGGATGACAATTTAGCTTACGTGGCACCTTAAAAATCAATTGAAAAAATATTGGTCCAAGTCCAATTACTAGAAAACATTATATTAACCCAAAATATAAGAAGTGTGTACTCTTTCCTTAAATAAAAGCTACAGAACTACCTAATATAATTAACACATATATATGGCAATTAATGACTATGAATATAAAGATTTGATAACAATTTTTGCATCTTTCTTCATTTTTTTAAAAATTTTATATAATAAAAAATTAGATTTTTTCTAGTATGTTATATTTGAATTTATATGTTATATTTTGAATTTTTTAAAAACGACTTTAAATTACAAATATGTAAGCTTTTCTTAAGCATACGACTAAAAGAATTAAAATGACCTGTATCAATTCGATGGTTGATCTAAAACCTTTCAAAACCATATGGAAGATAAATGTCAAAATAATTCAACTGTGGAAACAATACTGTTCACTTTTTTTCAAGAATGTGTTCGGTGGGAAAAGATAAGCTTTTGTATCATAATTTTTTTAATGTCTAATCCAATCAATCCATAATATATTAATTATAGTTTAGTTCCACAAATTTTAATAAAAATTGATCCCGTCCATCCGAAAAAGTTTATATATTAACAACAAAAAACATTGTATATGTATAAATAAAATAATCATACCATCAGATTCGAGAAAAAATTATACGAAAAGACATCCGGGTGATGGCGAGTTCAAATTAGGGTTTGGATGTTCGATCGAGATTGGGATCCGGGTGCTCATAGGAATTTCACGATTCGAGGAGAATCATATGGAGATGGGAAATTAGGGGAACTCAGCGGAGATCTGCGAATCAATTACCTAATAACGAGTTCGATAGAGTTTCAATCGAAAGGGGTTGGGAATGGAGATACGATTGGGCTTTTTAGGATATGGTTATCATTCAGATCCTCGGAGTGGATGCGGAATCCAGAAGATCAAGCACAATCATTAAGGGGTCGAACTGGAAATATCTTACAGATGGAGAAGGAACAGATATGGATCAGGTGGGGACAACAGAAGTTGTCGAAGAAGATAGAACTGGAGGCATTGTTGAGGGTAAGGGGGAAACGGCGGCGGAGAAGAAAACGGGGCTGCGCAAGCCTTTGTTTTCAGTTACTGGTGGACACAACTCCAAGTTTGCTCAAGTGCTTATGTAGCCTCGCAAACGGGTACAAGCTAAACAGAGCCTCCACAGGGGTGGTGGTGCTAAGCAAGTGGAAGAAAAGGGTACCTCACACCCGAAACAGCTACCCAAGCCTTAACTGTTTATGGATTGTGGGTGTTTTGAAGACAGCTATATTACGGGTTTGTTTGTTTTTTTTACTTTCAGTTTTTTTGTTGGTTCAATAAGCTCTACGAGCAGTTCAAGTTTTATTTGGTATGTCTGGGTTTTAAATGGGCATTTATTAAAATGTGGTTTGTTTGGTCTTTGGAACGTATGGAATAATATTTTTGGTATTGGTTTTTGGATTTGGTTTATTTTGTTGAGCGTATGTGATCATAACAGGAGGGTTGGTATTCTCGAAGCGGTATTATTTATGCTGGTTATTGTTCTTAAAAGACAAATAAATGATTTGGCACTTGTGTGTTTTGTTGGTTTTGGGAAGTGGCTCACGACAGAACATAACGTTCTTGTTGTATCGACTCGAGACCTGTGGCTGGTCTCTTTAAACCAGTCGCAGATGGTTTATTTGGTGAAGATTAGAGTGGTTACTTTGGAAATAAAGGAATTGATATTTGGTATAGATATTGAAGATGATTTAGAAATGTATACAGATTATTCTTCTCTGCTTTACGTGAAGAACAAGTCTCATATGTTTGTTTTTTCTATCATGGTGTTTATTGGTTTCAAACTAGATGATGAGGTGGATTTGGAAATAATGTATATCATTGGAATAGGGACAGGGCGTACCATTATTATATTGAAGCCGTTTTATTGTGACGGGTGGAGTGAAAGTTTGGTGTTTTATGGGGTTATGGTGTTTTGGTGGTTGGGATTTCAGGGTATCATTAAACCCAATTTTGCTAACTCTTGGGAGTATTTTTATATTTTTTAATGAGAGCACTAAGTTGGAACTGTAGAGGAATGGGAAGTAAATGGACAATGAGTTATCTGCGAGAGATATGGCACAAACATAAACCAGATTTTCTTTTTTTATCAGAGACCAAACAGGAGTATGACTTTGTACACAGATTTCAATTACATTCGGGTTTTGATAATCTGGTTACAGTGGAACCAAATGGAAGGAGTGGTGGTCTAGCACTTTTCTATAATAATGAGTATCAAGTTAATATACTCTATTCAAGTAATCGAATGATAGATGTGGAGGCGGTGGCTTTGGGGAAAAAGGTGTTTCTCACATTTGTTTATGGAGATCCGGTTCAACAAATGAGGGAACAAGTGTGGGAAAGATTAACTAGGTATGGCATTGCAAGATCTGAGCCCTGGTTTATTATTGGTGATTTAAACGAGATTACGGGAAATCATGAAAAAGATGGAGGAGCTTTGAGAAGTGCGGATTCTTTTATCCCTTTTAATAACATGATAAGAAATACTGGACTTCTGGAATTTCCGGCTAGAGGGAACAAAATGTCGTGGCAGGGGAGAAGAGGAAAAGGAAAAGGGGCTGTGACTGTAAGGTGTCGGTTAGATCGCGCTCTAGCAAATGAGGAGTGGCATACTCTATTTCCCTGTTCTTACACAGAATATCTAGGTTTGGTGGCATCCGATCATCGACCAGTGGTGGCGTATCTAGACGATAAAGTTCACAGAAGGAAAGGGCAATTTCGGTTTGATAAGAGGTGGGTAGGGCAAGAGGGGCTTCTGGAATCCATTACGACGGGTTGGTCAGATGATAGGATTCGTAGCGAGGATGATATAGTAGCAAAAATTAGCAATTGTCGACATGAAATTGCAAAATGGCGGAAAAATAATCCACCTTATGGCAAGGAGAAAATAAGCGATTTACAAAAGGCCCTCGAGGAGGTTCAGACAGATAATGCTAGGTCACAGGAGGATATTGTGGAGGTCTCCAGAAAGTTACAAGAAGCTTATAAGGATGAAGAAGATTATTGGCACCAGAAAAGTAGGAATATGTGGTACTCTTCGGGGGATCTAAATACCAAGTTCTATCATGCCTTAACTAAGCAACGACGAGTTCGGAATAGGATTGTTGGCTTACATGATGCTGCGGGGAACTGGATTACAGAAGATATTGGAGTGGAAAAGGTGGCTGTTGACTATTTTGAAGAGCTGTTTAGTACCACTTCGCCGACAGGATTTGATAGTTTTCTCTCAGAGGTAACAACGGGTATCACTCCTCAGATGAATCAACGATTGTTGAGAGTGGCGACTGAGAGTGAGGTAAAAGAGGCTTTGTTTATGATGCATCCAGAGAAGGCGCCAGGACCGGATGGTATGACGGCTCTTTTTTTCCAGCATTCCTGGCATATCATTAAGAATGATTTGGTAACAATGGTAAATAATTTTTTGGTGTCTGGGGACTTGGATCCACGGTTAAATATTACTAATATATGTATGATCCCAAAGACGGAGAGGCCTACTAGGATGACGGAATTGAGACCCATTAGTCTATGTAATGTCGGGTATAAAATTATCTCGAAGGTTCTGTGCCAGCGGCTGAAACTTTGTCTGCCGTCTCTTATTTCGGAAACGCAATCGGCATTCGTGGCAGGGAGGTTGATAACTGATAATATTCTTATAGCTCAGGAGATGTTTCATGGATTACGGACTAACAAATCATGTCAAGGAAAATATATGGCAATTAAAACGGATATGAGCAAAGCGTATGATAGAGTGGAATGGGACTTTATTAAAGCTTTACTAGAGAAGATGGGTTTTGATCTTCATTGGATTAAATTAATGATGGAATGCATATCATCGGTTCAATATCGGGTTTTACTAAATGGACAACCAAGAGGCCTTATTATTCCGAATAGAGGGTTACGGCAAGGAGATCCGTTATCTCCTTATTTATTTATTTTGTGCACTGAGGCTTTGATTGCAAATATTAAAAAGGCGGAGGATGGGAAACAATTGACAGGAATGAAGGTAGCTCGAGCATGTCCTTCCATTTCACATCTACTGTTTGCGGATGATAGTCTTTTCTTTTGCAAAGCCCAGAGAGAGGAATGTCAAACTATTCTCAGAATCTTAAAGGAATATGAGATGGTGTCAGGTCAACTCATTAATTTTGAGAAGTCTTCGATCCAATTTGGACATAAAATTGAAGAGTCCAACAGACAGGAAATGAGAGACATCCTGGGCATTCAGAATCATGGAGGAATGGGAACTTATCTAGGATTACCAGAAAATCTTGGGGGTTCAAAGGTTCAGGTTTTTAGTTTTGTGCAGGATAGACTAAACAAACGGGTTAATGGTTGGACTTTTAAGTTCTTTACAAAAGGAGGAAAAGAGGTGATTATTAAATCGGTGATTACGGCATTACCAAATCATGTGATGTCTTGCTATCGATTGCCTAAGGCAACCGTAAAGAAACTGACAGGTGCGGTAGCCCAATTTTGGTGGAGCCCCGGGGGAAGTACGAGAGGTATGCATTGGAAATCTTGGGATAAAGTATGTGTTAGCAAGGAGGAAGGAGGACTGGGTTTTAAAGACATCACTGATTTCAATACAGCGATGCTTGGTAAACAGTTTTGGCGATTGATCGAGAAGCCAAATACTTTATTTTCTCGAGTTTTTAAAGGTCGATATTTCAGGAATGCCTCACCCCTGGAACCGATTCGCTCATACTCTCCGTCATATGGATGGCGGAGTATTACATCAGCTAGATCTCTGGTTAGCAAAGGACTAATCAAACGGGTGGGATCAGGATCTTCTATCTCTGTATGGAATGATCCTTGGCTCCCAACCACTCGCCCGAGACCAGCAAATAAAAACCAACACAATCTTTACCCTGACCTCACAGTGGCTTCTCTTATAGACCCCACTTTGGGAATTTGGAACTCGCAGGCACTTCAGGCTCTAGTGGATCCACAGGATGTGAAAATTATCGAGAGTATACGACTGAGTAGATATCAGTTGGAGGACAAAGATGGATGGCATTTCACAACAAATGGGAAATACACGGTTAAATCGGGATATCAGGTAGAACGAGTTTACCCGGATAGAGCAAAACCACCAGCATTTTTTGGACCTACGGTCGATGGTTTGAAATCATTCTGCTGGAAAGTCAGGTGTCCACCAAAGCTTAAACATTTTCTCTGGCAGTTGGTGACAGGGTGTATAGCGGTTAAGAAAAATTTACAAGCGAGAGGGATAACTGGCGATATATGTTGTACAAGATGCGGAGCTGAGGAGGAATCGATAAATCATGTGTTTTTCGAATGTCCTCCAGCACTTCAGGTTTGGGCTCTCTCAAAGATACCATCAAATCCAACTACATTTCCCACACAATCCCTTTTTGCAAATATGGATCATCTTTTCTGGAGAGTCTTTCCGCAGTTAGATGATCATCAGTTCGCATGGATACTATGGTATATCTGGAAAGGAAGGAATAGTAAGGTTTTTAGTAATCTGGATATTGATCCTAGGGATACGCTCAAATTGGCGGAAACAGAATCAACCCTTTGGGCTGAAGCCCAACTAGTGAATGAACAGAGAATGGTCCCACAGGAAGAGATTAGGTCTTCACTGTTAAATCCAGGACGATGGTGTTTCACAGATGGTTCCTGGAAAGAGAAAGATACTTTCTCCGGCCAGGGTTGGCACAGCACTTTAGAAGGCTTCGCTGGGTTGCTGGGGGCGAGGAATGTTCGGGCTAGCCTTTCTCCTCTACATGCGGAGATGGAAGCACTACTATGGGCTATGGAATGTATGAGGAATTTACGTCAATCTCAGGTTACGTTTGCAACGGATTGTTCTCAATTGGTGAAGATGGTTTCGGAACCAGAAGAGTGGCCAGCGTTTGCAAGTTATTTGGAAGACATCAAAAGTCTGAGAGCAAGTTTCCTACAATCAGAGATCGTCCATGTACCAAGAGCGCAGAATACAAAGGCGGATAGCCTAGCACGCAGTGTTAGGATTCAGCCGTCTTTCGTCGTTCACATGGATCAATATCTTCCGGCTTGGTTTACAGAGTCTATATGAGTCTGTAAAGTTGACGACAAAAAAAAAAAAAAAAAAAAAATAAAATAATCAAATATATAAAAACATTGTCATAATATATACAATAAACTCACCCTGCGCAAGGCGCATATCTTATCATAGTCTATAATCTATTAAAAGAGGAGTACACATTTAACTTATACATCAGTTTTGCAAATTATTTACACTTCCATGCCGTTGATATATTAACTAAACCTATATTTAAGTAGATTTTGTCTTTTACGGTTTAATTAATGCATTAGTTAAATTAATCTATTTTAGTTAAAAAAATTCCACGGCTCCATTAATATTATAATATTAACTACTATAAAATTTAATGAAAAGTATGGAAAATATATGTAATATTATATATATAATATAAGTAATATTATATATATATATAATGTTAACAACTATAAAATTTAATGGTAATCTTTTTTTTTGTCATCAACTTTTACAGACTCATACTGACTATGTAAACCAAACCGGGTGATATGCATCCATGTGAACGACAAAAGACGGTTGCTTCCTAACACCACGTGCTAGTCTATCCGCCGTTGAGTTTTGCGTCTTTGGTACATAGATAATCGCTAATCAGGTGAAACTCTCTTTTAGGGTATTGACATCATCCAAATAATTTGCAAAAGTTGGCCATTCATCTGGTTCCGAAACCATCTTCACCAATTGCGAACAATCCCTTGCAAACGTTAACTTACGGATCATTCAGGTTTAAATTAAAAAAAATTAATGTTTAATATCTATCCAAAAAATAACACTACTTAGTTGCAATATTAGATCCTATTATTTCTATATAAAAATTGTATAATTAATGAGGAATATTTATTGTAACAATAAGATTGGAAACTAAAACACACAAAACAATAATTATCTTACCTGTTACTAGATCACATATGTAAAATATTCCTTCCCCTTGACAATAAGATTTGGAAACTAAAACACACAAAACAATAATTATCTTCCCTGTTGCAGTAAGTCTTCTAACTCAGAAGAGTGCATCCCAAGTAAGCCCATGAAATCAGTTCTAACAGTTTCGGTTCCCATTGAACTAGTTCCAGTCATTCCAACATTCTGAAAGAGGTTCTGACTTGTCATTAGCAGATCAACATGAGTGCATGGATTGCCGTATCTATCTATGCCAACTAAACTCTCCAAAAAGATCTGATCTTAATATCTTGACTCTCCATTTTTATAAATGCTTCACGGACATCTACTTCATTCTTCAACAGCTTATTTTCTGCCCACCAAAACACTCCAAGTTGTTCAATTGGTAGTTTTTCTAGAACAGCCGTCGCATCACCATATGATAGCTTTTGAACTTTTCGTGACCGTAGTTCTTCCAAAATATCTTGACGAGTATCTATTACACGTTGAAATCCACTCTCAACCTGTGTTTCAAAACTACTTCTTCTTCTTGAAGGGCGACGGGCTGATGTTCTTCGAGTTGGCGGTTGGGATCCTTGATCGTTAGTCACATCTGCAATTTGTTCAACACTTTGATCTTCTTGCATTTGGTAAAATACCGTGTCATCATTGCTAGGCAAAGAAGGCTGAATCTGCTGGATATGTTGGCCAAGCATATGCGGAGAATAACGTTCATCTTGCTCAACATCATGTTCACCAAAAATTTGGTCTAGCAAATCTTTGAACGGCAACGGTTTTTTTTTGCAACACGCTAACAAATTTTCCTTTATTTACATATTCCTACAGAGATAACCATAAAAATGTAGGTTACTAGATTTTTAATAAGAACATAGTTAATTGTATATGCATAAAGACTTACTGCAATCCGATCAGCCCACCAAGTTTGCATCATATCTATCTGCCCAGTAGATTGATCAACTGCAACTCCAGTGCGTTTTATCAGTTGACCATTGATACTCCATAGTTTACGCAGGTAACCAATTTTGTTAGTTATTTCTGGATCCCAACAAATCTTTTCTCCCACCAACTCAAAGTATTTGTTCTCAATTCTTTTCTTAGCAGCAGCATCGGGCATTCTACTACGGTAGTCTCCTGCTCTTAATTCCGCAATGACAAGTTCAAGCATAACTTGACAGTTTCTGTCTTTCCACAGATACTAAAGTACATATTTCTAGTTGTTAACTTAAAATATCTCATTTATACAGTTGATTACTGCAGAAAAAATTA
This sequence comes from Brassica napus, assembly GCF_020379485.1. NCBI lineage: Eukaryota > Viridiplantae > Streptophyta > Magnoliopsida > Brassicales > Brassicaceae > Brassica > Brassica napus. Next base: position 20,455 of record NW_026016079.1, on the reverse strand, counting down.
TATAACATAATTACCTGGCCTTCACGACTGGTTTCCCCATCGATTGTGGTTCTTGCCTCATTGTTTGACTTACGTCCACGACGTGCTCCATTTTGATTTCTTGGAGTTGACATGATAGCTATAATATAAACACATGAAACAAGTTTTATTATTAACCAACACTGATCAGTGCGTGTGTTTTTTCTTATACACATAATAAATAATCTTAAAAGTATAGTTTACCTGCTTCTCTTGTTTCTAGATGTATTAGGGTTATATGAAGAAAAATCTTGATGAACTAATGTTATATAGAAGAAGACAAACCTACGTACATTGAGAAGTTGGTTTAAAATGTCAGTTTTCTATAAATTTATTTGGTACATTAACATATTAATATATTTTTTTTACCATTTTTATAGTTATCCTTTTGATTCCTTATCTAATTTGACATGGAATATATTTACATTATATTCCTCATAAGAAAAGGAACGTGGGGGAAATTCTAATTCCTACAAGTAATAAAATTTCCCTTAACTGGTAACAAAAGATGGGAACTGAGAGGAACATAGTATTCCCTGCAATTTTTTTTCTCAATTGGTGTCACCAGTTGGACCCTTAAGGGTCTAACTGGTAACCACTTTAAAAATGAAAGGAATCATAGAGAAAAAAATTCTAAAGGAATGATATGGAATTAATTAGAAGGAAAAATTGTAGAGAAGGAATGTAACAAATTGTCAGTGAATGGTAACCAAAACAAGGAACAAAATTTCAAACAATAAATAATTAGATAATTAACTCTAAAAAATACTAAAGAATGTAAGCAAGATTTTTGGTCTACGCTTCATGTTGCCACGTCCATTTCAATTGCCACAATGCATGTAGCTCATAACTACAAAACAAAAACTTGTGTTACTGAAAGTATATATTTGTGCTTTTTAAGAGATATAGATATATCCAAGAATTTGTATATAATAATAAAGAGAAAAACACACACTGACCTATACTCGACGGGAGCCAAGTCTTTTATCTGACCACAGTTGTGTAGCAATCTGATCTCGAACAATCTTCATATAAACTGCCGTTGATGTTTCTTCATTTCCTCGTACATCATTTTCATCATCTGAATCGTTCTCACTTTGATGCATATGCACACCACTGTTCTCCATAGTCGCTTCCTCAAAATCAACATCTTTAATTTTGTTCCACCTAATAAAATTGTGAAGCCCATTGTTGCAAATATAACGTTCCTCTGTGTGGAGATGTCGTACCTTGGGAATTCATTAAAACTCTCCACTTTTTCTTCCATACACCAAACGTACGTTCAATAACTGAACGTAATGATGCATGCCATCTATTGAACATTTCCTTACTATTTCTTGGAGGCTCGCAATTTATAAAGTCTTGAAGATGATATCGAGTACCTTCTTTTCTTTCTTTTCGGTATAGAGCTAAATAACCACGTCTATTTGCATAACCAGAATCTACGAGATAATATTTTTCTCCAGGAGGTGTAGGAAACAACGGATCATCGCGCATAGCGGTATCTAGCACTCTAGAGTCATGCGTTGATCCTGCCATTCCAACGAAACAATACGTAAAAAGCATATCGTGATCACATACTCCTAGAACATTTAGACTTGCCGTTCCTTTCCGGTTCACAAATCGTAATGCATCACGACCTGGAGTCACCATTACGGGTACATGTGTTCCATCAAGAGCCCCGATAGATCCATTAAAATATGGCCAATATCGTTTATCTCCTTGTAAACTATTAGATATTGCTTCAAACTCAGAAGCAGTTCTTGGCCGTAAGTAGTCAACTGCCAATTTTACCATTGCCCCCAGAACATGATGAAACTTTCTACCTATAGTCTCCTGGGCATGACCGAATCTTAAACCGATGTCATGTTGAGTGTCATTTTGACCACAGAGAACAAGAAAAATTGCAACACTCTCATCGACTTTAATATTAAGCGACTCTTGTAACCCATACTTTTTCTCAAGGACTTCACATAAACGGATAAACGCTTCTGAGCTCATACGAATAAGAGTACGGCACGAGATTTCATTGTTGTAGATCTGTTCCCGTATTATTTTCCAACCATTTCCCCACACGTTGTTCGTTGGATTCTTGCAAAAGTTGTTATTTAATATAGGATGCATGTACCTTTGCATAAATTCTTCTTCTTCCAATAACATAAGCTCCACTAACTCATCTTCTTCTAGATTTTCAGTTCCACGAGAAAGTAAATATATAATACGAAGATCCTGCATATATATTTATAAAACTTATTATTATTGATATAATCCTTAGAAAAACTTCATGCTTTTATAAATAAAAATAAATAAAATCCATATAAATATCAAACACCAAAATATAAATCTCAGAAAACTTAAACAAGCTTTTCAGCATCACTTCCATCATCATGTATATGGACTACACGTGCTGCATTTTTTGTTGATTCTTCTAACTCAGAAGAGTGCATCCCAAGTAAGCCCATGAAATCAGTTCTAACAGTTTCGGTTCCCATTGAACTAGTTCCAGTCATTCCAACATTCTGAAAGAGGTTCTGACTTGTCATTAGCAGATCAACATGAGTGCATGGATTGCCGTATCTATCTATGCCAACTAAACTCTCCAAATATCTGATCTAATATCTTGACTCTCCATTTTTATAAATGCTTCACGGACATCTACTTCATTCTTCAACAGCTTATTTCTGCCCACCAAAACACTCCAAGTTGTTCAATTGGTAGTTTTTCTAGAACAGCCGTCGCATCACCATATGATAGCTTTTGAACTTTTCGTGACCGTAGTTCTTCCAAAATATCTTGACGAGTATCTATTACACGTTGAAATCCACTCTCAACCTGTGTTTCAAAACTACTTCTTCTTCTTGGAGGGCGACGGGCTGATGTTCTTCGAGTTGGCGGTTGGGATCCTTGATCGTTAGTCACATCTGCAATTTGTTCAACACTTTGATCTTCTTGCATTTGGTAAAATACCGTGTCATCATTGCTAGGCAAAGAGGCTGAATCTGCTGGATATGTTGGCCAAGCATATGCGGAGAATAACGTTCATCTTGCTCAACATCATGTTCACCAAAAATTTGGTCTAGCAAATCTTTGAACGGCAACGGTTTTTTTTGCAACACGCTAACAAATTTTCCTTTATTCCATATTCCTACAGAGATAACCATAAAAATGTAGGTTACTAGATTTTTAATAAGAACATAGTTAATTGTATATGCATAAAGACTTACTGCAATCCGATCAGCCCACCAAGTTTGCATCATATTTATCTGTCCAGTAGATTGATCAACTGCAACTCCAGTGCGTTTTATCAGTTGACCATTGATACTCCATAGTTTATGCAGGTAACCAATTTTGTTAGTTATTTCTGGATCCCAACAAATCTTTTCTTCCACCAACTCAAAGTATTTGTTCTCAATTCTTTTCTTAGCAGCAGCATCGGGCATTCTACTACGGTAGTCTCCTGCTCTTAATTCCGCAATGACAAGTTCAAGCATAACTTGACAGTTTCTGTCTTTCCACAGATACTAAAGTACATATTTCTAGTTGTTAAATTAAAATATCTCATTTATACAGTTGATTACTGCAGAAAAAATTATATAACATAATTACCTGGCCTTCACGACTGGTTTCCCATCGATTGTGGTTCTTGCCTCATTGTTTTACTTACGTCCACGACGTGCTCCATTTTGATTTCTTGGAGTTGACATGATAGCTATAATATAAACACATGAAACAAGTTTTATTATTAACCACACTGATCAGTGCGTGTGTTTTTTCTTATACACATAATAAATAATCTTAAAAGTATAGTTTACCTGCTTCTCTTGTTTCTAGATGTATTAGGGTTATATGAAGAAAATGCTTGATGAACTAATGTTATATAGAAGAAGACAAACCTACGTACATTGAGAAGTTGGTTTTAAAATGTCAGTTTTCTATAAATTTATTTGGTACATTAACATATTAATATATTTTTTTACCATTTTTATAGTTTTCCTTTTGATTCCTTATCTAATTTGACATGGAATATATTTACATTATATTCCTCATAAGAAAAGGAACGTGGGGGAAATTCTAATTCCTACAAGTAATAAAATTTCCCTTTAACTGGTAACAAAAGACGGGAACCGAGAGGAACATAGTATTCCCTGCAATTTTTTTCCTCAATTGGTTTCACCAGTTGGACCCTTAATTTTTTCTGAAAATTTAAGGTATAAAATATATCCATAATTGACAGCTTTCATACGAAATTTAGATCATAAATATATACTATCAAATTATTTCCTATATTCTCTCTGACCAATATTACCTTTAATACAAACTTAAGCTTATTTATAATTTTTTTTTATCAGTTACATCAATTTTATATTTTCATTTTATTTTCTTACTGATTTAAATCTTAATTTTTATATGTTTCAAATTTGATAGAAATTTAACAATCATTTTATTTTTTTACCAATTTTATAACTACTGTACCATTTAAAAATAGCATATTAACTCATAATTGTCTATTTTCCATACTTTTCATTTTAATTTTTTTTCGCTATATATCTTAGACATGGATCTAATTATAAAAATGTTGGATTTAGACTCAAAATTGGTATTACATTTTACGTTAAAACGCAAAAAAAAAAAAATTTACACGGTTTTATAGAACTACATTTACAAATATAACACTATGTACAAACAAAAATTAAAATGTAAAATTAAATATTCATGCAGTCGCACGGATCAAAGTCTAGTATACTATTTTTAATAAAGTCACTTTAAATTTTACTATAAAAGATTGTTGGGCACACATATAAATATTTATTGTCTTTTCATTCTATCATTAACTATTTATACTATACAATATTTTACATGAATCCTATTATTACACTTCATTTTATGTAATACACTTTTTCTCTATAAATATTTTATCACCCAACGATATGATTGTTGTACAATTACATTATACATCATATCTTACACTTTATAATGAACCTAGGGTTATTAAAATGAGTTAAGCATATATAATACAACTTATTATACCATGTCATCTTACGTTATATGGTTCCAAATATTTATAAAATCAAATTTGATAAAAGAAAACATTTTAGCAAACCACTGACTAAAACAAAAACTATATATTGCATAAAATTAAATTTTATAAAAGTATTTATGATAAAAAATTGTTTAATATAAATTTAAAATATATTAAAATTCCTACAAAACTATACTATTAAAATAGTCAAAAATTTGTCAAGTATATCTTAAGTCTCAACAACTCAACAAATACAACTATTATAAAATGTACACAAAATATAAAAGAGAGTATGTCTGGACATTCTTGTCTTTGAATCGGCTACATATAGGTTATTTTCGGGTCTGGATCCTACACATATGAACCTAACTAGGTATTTGAATATTTCTGGTTCGGTTCAGTATTTGGGGTCCAAGTGGGTTCGGGTTCATAATTCAAATACCTATAAAACCTGTAATTTTTGGATACGTAACGAGTCTGGATCGGTTCAGGTATTTAGGATCCAAAAAGACCTGAAATACCCAAAAACTCAAATGCACAAAAATATTCAAATACCCAAAAGACCCAAAATTTTATCCGAAATATGATCCAATGAACCGATAAATACCCAAAATATATTTTAAAATTTAAAATTTTATCCAAAACCCGAAACTATAACCAAAAACCTGAACTCGAAACTTAAAAAATATTCATAATGCCAAAAATATATGAAGTGCCCTATTATACCTAAAATCCACAAAATATTTCAGGTATTTTTGGCACCGAACGGGCCTGTAAGACTCTAACTTGAGCAGAGACCCGACGGTCCAAGAAAATACTCAATAGGTATTTTACGCTTGACCTGGATCTGAACAGAACCGGTATTTTCAATTCAGTCTTGGTTTAGTTTTTCGGATCCGGGTAAAATGTCTAGGCTTAAGAGAAAGTTACATAAAAGTGTACATACAAAATCTCAATAAACTAATTCATAGCTTATATAGGCTTTTTCAAAATATTCTTTTTGATATAACATGACTTTGTAACATAATTATGCATAACAATCCCATAATACTATTCATATCAAAATTTGTTTAAAATAAACAAAAACATATGTGTTTTGAAGGGCATACCAAAATCTAGTACCAAAATATTGTAAGCTAATAAAACTAATGCATACTTATTAAATTTTCGTTTAAAAGGTTCTCAAAGACAATTTAACACTCGATAGGTTTCAAACTAAGTTTATGTGTTTATATTTTAAAACATGAGAAAACAAATAACAAAAAATCCATTTTTGAAATATGTAAATAACTTTTAAAGAAATAAACGCCAAATTCAAACCAAAAGATTCTTTCGAGTTTTCGCTTACAGTTAAATGAGTTTTGCAAAGAAACTAGAACTAATGAACTCCCTTGTCAGAGTACCATGGTTGGTGTAAAAATTACTCCAACTTTCTTTTTGAACATAATTTCTACAAATTTCGTACCAAACTTTCCCTTTGATACAGTTTTATTTACTTAAAATATATTACTTTTTTTATTGTGAAGAGTCATACGCTAATAAAAAAATATTATCATATTTTTTCACCTATTCTTTTTTACCGAAATTCCAATATAATAAGTCCATGCGGCACTAGGCTACCACGTCCGGCGGTGAAAAAGAAAACAAACATAAGATTTTTTGTATGAGCAAAGTCTAAACTAGGGTTGGGCAAAAAATTCGTATCCGAAAAACCGAACCGAACCCAATTCAAAAAGTAGTATCGAACCCGAACCAAAATTGATTAAATATCCGAATGGGTTCAAAATTTTGGTATTTAGAGAACAAAAACCAATCCGATCCAAACCGTAGTATTTCGGGTATCCGATTATATCCAAAAATTGATTTATATACCTATATATATTAATTATTTTTAGATTTAATATATATTAAGAACATCAAAATATATAAGATACTATTAAATTGTCTAACATACTTATAAATATATACAAATAGTTAAAAGTACATATTTAAAATAGCTAAAGTATATTCAAAACACCAAAAATACTTAAAATATCTATTGATTCTCAATCTAAATATTCAAACCAAACCAATTTATATGTTAATTTTAGGTTACTTTGACATATGCTATTCAAATTTATATGTAATATATTGTTTTGTTTATAGATTTTGAGAAATTTAAAGTATATAATGAATTTTAATATTTTAAAATATTTATATGGGTTATCTGAACCCGAACTGAACCCGCAAAGATCCGAACCGAACCCGAACCGAAATTTAGAAATACTTGAATGGGACTGAAATCTTTGAACCCAAAAATCCGAAATCCGAATAGACCCGAACCGAACTCGAATAGGTACCCGAACACCCATCCCTAGTCTAAACTCTCAAACCGACTCTGTTTACGAAATTGAAGTTCTTTTGGCATGAATCGAACCTAGTCGAACCCAAACCAACTGAATCCAAACCAATCCAAACAAAATTTAAGTCTAGTATTAAATTATGATTACAAATTTTTCCATCCTAAACAGTGGTTCGGTATAAAACCAAACCGAGAAATCAATGAATTTACCTAATTATTTGAATTAACCATACAAATAATATCAAGATACTATAATTCTAAAATACCCACATATTTTTATTTTTATTCAATATCATATATTTTTCTAACCTATATATAATCAAAAGTTTTGATTAAAAGAAAGAAAAGTCTAAACTCTTTATATCCAAATGGTGTCTGCCTAAAACCAAAACCAAGTGTCGTTAACAACAAAAGTTTCCACTATGACTTTTTCTAAAGGTTTTGTTTCAGTTATGTATTGGATTAGATTGAGTTAACATAGTTATATTTTATTGTGGCCAACATGATGACTTAATGATGTTATGTGTATGTTTTAAAACATGACACTAAACTAAAATAAACCCTATTAAACGAGCCAAAACAAAAACCGAACCAAATTCAAACCAAACAAAACTAATTGTTGTTTACTTCATTTGAGAAATTTTTATAACTGTATTAATCAAAACGAACCGAACCCAAAAACCGATAAAAATACCTGAAGCCACACTTGATTATAAAATTAATATTAACTCCTACTTGGAAAACATAAATACACTGAGCGTTTATCTCAACTTAAGCAATTGGCAATTAGGCAGATAAAAAATGTCGAGAAGAAAGTTGAAATTGAACTTAAAGTAGTAGAAGACGGGGACACTTGCCTTTTCTTGCTCTAAAGTCAATCAAAATAGGATCTCTATAATATTATTTGAGAAATTAGTTTTCTACGTGTTGCGCTCTCGTTAATCTTAAGATGGTTGATTACATTGATATCATTAATAAATTAATATTATTATGTAATTGCCATTATCAATATTTCTAGATTTATAATATTTTGTTTTATTTTTCTGAAAAAAACAAATGAGGAAAATATCTATAAATCTTTCTAAAGCTATTTGAAATATTATTTTCTGATATTTTTTCTCATTATATTTTATTTTTAAATTTCCTTTTTATACTGGTTTCTAAATAAAATATATACACAAAGGAAGTATTTATAAAATTTAAAAGTGGATATATCTTATAAATAATTTGATTTCACAAAAGGTAAATTAAAGTATAAGCTTGATATTTTTAAAATAACATCGTTCCTTTTAAACATGATATCAAACCACATAAATAAATATTGCTTTTGATGACTTTTTGTCACTTAGTTTTTTTATTTAACCTTCTTTTTATTAATATATGCTGGTTTCAAAATAAACTATATATAAATATAAATAATTATAAAAACTAATATGATACATATACACATTCATTTCATAATAAAGCAAAATTAAAAAAATAAGTTTGATATTTAAAGATAAATAATTTCCCCTTCGATGACAAAAAAATAAAATAAATAATTTTCCCCTCAAATATAACTCAAACAACATAATAAATATTAAAAGACTAAATATATGTTTTCTATCAATACATTTTATCAGATGATCACAAAAAAATAACATGAACCATTATTCTTAATAAGCTAAAACTATATTATACTTACCATAATTAAGAATTTTTTTTATTTCTTTGTTTTGCGTAACTGAACTAGATGCAATGTTCCTAATTCCTAACTAACCCGTTTTTATTATATACAAGATATGAGCTCGTTGCGTTGCAACGGTATTGTTTGATGTTTTAATTTAATAAAAACCATAAAATAATTTATTATAATTTTTTTGCATATGTTGTTTAAGATTTATTTTATCATTAAAAGCTGTTTTCACACATAAGTTCAAGTTAATATTTATATTTTATAATCATGGTGCATAGATGAGTTGTTATAAACTTTATACTAAGGATTAAAGAAAAATACTATACCTAAAAATTTAAACTGATTCTTATGTACTAATTTAATGTTTTATTAAATAAGTCTTTAAAAATTTTATTTTCCTAGGATTTTTTTTAAAAAACGAAAACAATATTTTCTAAATCTCCTTTTTATTGACAATAAAAAATAATATTAAATAATCTCTTACAAATTTGTTTAATAACTTATTACAATTATCTTCTCTTTAGAATTTCAGAAAAAAAATATTTCTATCAAATAATTATTTTTAGTTATTAACAAAATATTTGTTTAAATTGTTATTTTTACAATTCGTATCAATACTAATTTTACACTTCATTTGTTAATTAAATAATTTTTAGTATCATTTCATCATTAAACATTCTCTTAAAAATAATATCAAATAATTTTTACAATTCTCATTTGGTTAGGACTTAAAAATATTATACAAATTTCTTTTGTTTAGGATTTTTTTTTATAAAAAAGGAAAACAAATATCACATATTCTTTTACAGTTTTGTAGGATTTTAGGAAACGAATTTAATATTTCATAATATCACATATTTTGTCTAGGATTTAAAAAATATAATTTCTATCAAATAACTATTTCCAGTTAATATTAACTATTTTAAAAAGTTGCAATTTTCAAAATTCGTTTTTTAATATCATTATTATTTGCCAATTTTTCTTGTTAATTTCATAATTGTTACAATCATGTTTATCATTAAATAAAAATTATTATTAAATAAAATTTACAATTCTCTCTCGTCACGATTTAAAAAAAGAAAAATTCTTAATTGGTTAAGATTAGAAAATAATTTTTTCAGAAAGAAATTTCTTTATTTAGGAAAAGAAGAAGTTATTTTCACATAATAAAGTTTTTATTGACACAATCACAATCTATTTTTTTTAATTGACACATATCACCATCATACCAGGTGAAATATTAAAATTTAATTTTAGTTTATATTTTTTAGCACACAATTATTAAAAATAAAGTTAGTTAATTATAAGAAAAATAAGATTAATTTTACGTTTTTATTTTATTTAGACTTTTAAAAAAGATATTAATTATTTTATTCATTTTATATTTTTATACAACTATTTTATTTTTAATAGAAATAATTCTGTTTAATTATTTATATATTTTGTCTTACACATACTAACACACATTTATCATATTCACACATACTCATCTACGACATTTACATCACTATTAAAAGTTATGCTAACATCATAAGATGTAATAAGGATAACAAAAGTTGAGTTGTATCAAGAAATTAAAAGAAAATACTCGGGTAATACTTTTCATGTAAATACTATTGTGTTTGTATAAATAATATGCGGAAACTTGAACCTAAATATAGATATGAAATATTTGTAGCTATTTTTGGTTATAATTTTAACATATAATTATCTATTAAAAAGGAAAGTTAGTTACTTATAAGAAAATAATAAGAGTACTTTTACAATTTTATTTTAATTATGCTTTTTTTAAAAAAATTATTATTTATTTTAAAGTTAGTTTTTCTTCATGTTTTTATTAAATAATTTATTGTACTCGTAGGATTTTACAATTCGTTGTTGTTTAACATTTTTTCTTAAAGTTAATCTTTATCTTTAATAATTCTCTATCTTTAGTATTTTTTAACACAAAAATTATAATAAAAATAATAATAACAATACTAATAATAATAATATTAATAATAATAAGACTATTAAATAATATTTATAATTAATCTTTAAGAAAAATTGTTTTTATAATTTTACTATATATACTTTTGATTATGATATAGTTTAACACATATCACATTTTTAAATATATAATCATGTGTCACAATCATGTTAATTAACAATTTTGAAGAACCAAGCTCAATATAATCTTTTATAATTATATTTTAATTAAAATTTTAGAAAAGAAAAGTTATATTAAATAAATTGTTTTCAAATCTATTTTTTGGGATTTAAAAAAGGAAAGTTTCTAAAAGAATACTACTAAATATTTCTTATAAATCGTTTTTACTATTAAATAATTTTTAAAAGTAGTTTTTTCAAAATTCGTTTTTATTATCTTATTATATATATTTTAATCATTATATATTTAAACACATGTCACAATATTTGAAGGAAAATTATTATCAAATAATCTTTTGATTAGGATTTAAAAAAGAAAAATTACTATTAAATAATATGTATAATAAGATTTTTAATGAAGTTTGTTTTTGTTAATATATTAGTATATATATTTTTAATTATAAAATAGATTAACACATGTCACAATTTTAAATATATAATTGACATTTGTCGCGATCATATTAATTAACAATTTTGAAGAACCAAACTTTATATAATAAGATTCCATAAATATAAATGTGACTAATATACTCAAAATTAGTGGTCTAATTAATACAGTTAACTGGACCAATCTAAATTTTTTACTTAAAATCAGTTGTCTAACTAATATATCATCATATTATTATGTAGAGTAATATTTTATTATTTTATAAAAAAAATTATGAAATGACTAAAACTGTATAAATAAATAACAATATTATTAACCAATTATTGTAATTGAGATTTTTTTGTACAATTTATATATGTCAGTGAGTTTTCAACAGATTATTTTATTGCTCGTATTTTATGTAACTCTGAATTGATCCCACTTTAATTAATTTCTCAAAAACAAAAATATGTAAAATAACGTTACTTTCATTAAAACAATTTACAAATATAAGTTAATATACCAAAATAAATTTAACTAACTAAATTAATCAAAACTCTAAATCTATTTGGGCAATTCTCTCAAATAGACATTTTTAAGTTTTTGTCACAAAAATAGACCTCAAAAACTAAAATGGACAAAATAGCATTTTTTATTTGAAAATTTTAAATTTTTTTTATTTTTTAAAATTTGAAATCCGATCCCCAAAACCCCACCTCAACTCTAAATCCTATACTCTTAACCCTAAACCTTAAACTCTAAACCCTAAAACCCACCCCTTAACTCTAAACTTTAATGTCTAGATTAATTAACCCTAGGGATATAGTGTAAGTGTATATTTACGTCTTTTGATAAAACATTTAAGTCTATTTTGGGCATTTATATTTAGAATCTATATTTGTGACAAAAAACTATTTTAGGTCTATCCTAGGGAATTTCTGAATCTATTTTGAGCCATAAAATATTATTTAACTATGACAATTATATATAACCTAATATAATCAAATTAATACTGAACCAACGAAATATTCAATACCCAAAATCACATATTTATTGAGAAAATAATATTATATTATTTAAAATAATCATATATAAATAGAATACAAATTGTAAAACTACAAATAATTTTAAATTGAAATATGACATAAACCAAGTACTATGGTATGATTATTGTAAATATTAATATTTGTGCATGAGCAAAAGAAAATTATCTAGTACATATGCACCATCATAACGAAGACCTTATATGATGAGTTAAAGAAAAAAAAAAACTTATATGACTGAACTAGCGTTGACCTTGACTTGTTTGCGCTCTCTTGTTTGGTGTTTTATATGTTTTTTTTTTTTTTTTTGAAAAGGGCATTGGTGTTTTATATGTTCACATCAAAATTAAGAACAGCAACTGTCAGGTGGCCCATAATTTATAATATAACTGGTGGTTCTGGTTGTCGTTTGAATCTTTTGAAACCGGAACATGTCATCTACTAATAAACCACCAATTGGAAGACTTTTACGGATGACTTTCGGTGGTCTATTTGTGTGGGTCAGTCGACTTTTTTCGACTAAATCAGCATCTGATGTATATGCTTAACTGGTTTGTGCTTTGTAAGGAGAGTCACGAGAGGGTAAATCGCAATCCTCATTGATGAATCCTAAGTACTCGTTTCCTCTGGTTTCTCTGTTTATGTCTTGATAATATATGTTTACTTTGCAACTCTGTTGTGAAACAGAGACCTTATCTATTCTACTTCTTTTTGTGAATTTTTGTATGGCTCTTTAACCTTGATCTCCTTAGATAACATTTAACTTCTTCTTCAAGAACAAGAGTAACACTCTATTTGTCAAACACACAAACTTATTATGAATTGACACATAACGGTAAAAAAGCGACTGTAAACTTTTTAGTCACAAAGTATCCATAACAGAAGTTAAATAAAGGTGACATCCGACACAGAGATATGGAGATAGTTCCGTAGTAAAAAACAATAATCTACCTAGCCCTTGGGCTCACTTCAGTACCAAAAGTCAAGCTCACTTCTATAGAACTCTTCGAGTCCATGTCCCTACTGGCACCTCCCCTTGAATTTTCAGCTGCAAGACATTCATTCAGTCCGATAACAACTTGCGACATCGTAGGTCTTCTCGCTGAAGAAGGATTTAGACAAGACATTGCTAGTTCAACAGCTTTCCACACAGAACCAGAATCATAATCTCCATTTAGAGTTGGATCCATAATGCTTATGATGTCTCCTTTTGTAAGCATTAACCCACCCATTCTGCTATATGTGGCTTTTCACGGCTTTGGTCTATCACAGGTTGGTTTGTGATGATCTCCAACAATACTATCCCAAAACTATAAACATCACTCTTTTCTGTCAGCCAATTTGTTCTGTAGTATCTGCAGGACAAGATATACAATGAATTTTTCATATTTTTCATACGAAAGAGAATATAATTTCTTAGTCGATAGTACTTACTCAGGATCAAGATATCCAGGAGTTCCAGCAACAACTGTCGACACATGAGTTTCACCTTCGATTGGGAATGATCTTGAAAGACCAAAATCAGCAAGCTTGGCCTCAAAGTGTTCATTCAACAATATATTTGTGGTTTTAACATCTCTATGAACCATTGGTGGTTTGCATCCATTATGTAAGTACTCAAGTCCTAAGCCACAACAATCATTTTTAATTAGGCTCTCAAAAAATATAAACATGAATTAGAAAAAACTTAAGGTGGGTAATGTTAAACTAACCTTGTGCCGATTCAGAAACTATTTTAAGTCGAGTCCCCAATTCAAAACAAAACGGTTACGTGTTCCTGTATTTGAAATAACAGATTGATATAAAAGTCTTATGTTACACACAACGCATAGAACTAAAACAAGACATTTTGTTATTATTTTACCTGACATATGTTCCTTTAAATCTCCATTGGACATGAACATAGATAAGAGCCATGTTCTCTCCTTCGTCGCAATACCCAACAAGATTGACCAAGTTCTTGTGATGAACTCTAAGAAGAAGTTCGACCTAAACACCAGCCATGATTCACAAGCTCAAGTTTAAAATATTGCTGAATCATTAAATGTTTTAGTACGAGATACTGATGACTGTGAAAATTTACCTCAGCTTTGAACTTTTTATACCCTTGAGATGATGAATGGGAAAGTATCTTAACTGCTACTTGTTTTGTACCATTCACAAAACCATAATATACAATTCCGAACCCTCCTTTCCCAAGGATTCTTTGGAAGTTATTTGTCATTGCAATAACTTCTGAGTAACTAAACCTTTATTTTCTGTCATAATTGCCGGTTCTGATGATCTACCATCTGATGCTTGAATATATGAGGGTTCTGGCCCTTAAGGTTGCAAGGAAAAAAAATTTAGTCAAGACTTAGTGAAACTTGAGATGTATGATTGTTGTGATATTATTCTTGACTTTATTTATTAGTACCTTCAAATTTTGATGCTTTTTTCTTTCTGAGAACAAGGAACATGACGAATGCACCTATAATAACAGCTACTGAAGCAATTGATGCAACCACTGGTACAATGATACTCTTTTTCTTATGTCCATCGTTCTTTTGTTCACACATGAACCAGCTGTGCAAAGAAGATGAGGGTTTCCTTCAACACTACCAAATATGAGTGTTATTAAGATACCAAATAGTATATTAACGGGCTGATAAGTATCGGAAACAAAAAAAACTTACTTTAACTTCATTCCTTTCTCTGAAGAAGTGAGGGAGGGACCGATCCAGTTAAGTTATTACCACTTAAGTCTCTGTTAGAAAAGATTATGCGTCAAAACAAAAGCAATCATGTTTAGGAGAAAGCTTAGCCAAAAAAAACGTCAAAACAATAGTGACTCTATGAGAAACTTACATGACCAAGAGTGATTTTATGTCAGCTAGAAATTTAGGTATTTCTCCAGTCAAATTGTTATTTGACAAGTCCCTACAGTTAACAATTGATACATATTAACCATCAAATATGATCCATTTCCAAAGGCTAAGTAATTTTTAGGCTTGGACAGCCGTGCAGATATACATACAACTTTTCAAGGTGGGTAAGATTTTGAATGGCTTGTGTGATGATCCCGGTTAATCCACTTGTAGATAAGTCTCTGGAGAAATTAAATGTGAGATTTCTAATTCGATAATTACATGATTAAGAAATTAAGGTAAAGTAAATGATTCTTCTTACAAGGAAGTGATTATTGGTGGAGTCGAAATATCTGAGTTATTGCAGTTTAGACCATCCCACAAAAATTGTTTGGGTACACATGGATCTCCTTGCCAACTGATTCTATTTAATCCATAAATATCTTGAACATTCTTGATACCAGCAACTACAATTGTAAAGCTTGATGGTTTCATAAATCAAAACAAAACACAAATATTTGTCCATAATTTCAGGAATGTAAATGGACATACCTTCATCTTCATTTGTCTCCATTTGCGGGAAATCAATCACGGTGAAAGCCTGATGAGCAGCCTCATTCAGGAGAGGCGGAAGAGTTGATTTGGACGTCTTCAGAAGCTGCAAAAGGCATGCCCCTCCATCGCATTGCTCTGGTGTTATGTCGAATATGGTTTGGGTCTTTAGCGGCTTAGGACTATATGGTCCATATGAAATTTTCCCATTCATTGTTATATTGAATTCTCTTGTATCGTTGGCCCTTAGGGTCTGAAGCTCGGCAAAGTGCATGTAGGAGTAAAACTTCGTAGTAGATGGCTCTATAGTCCATGTAATGTTTAATGTCGCGTTAGGGTTTAGGGGCGTTACTCCCGTTGACATTACACCTTTTGGCAGTTCATAAAGATACTAGAATTTACATTCAAATTTGTAGTTACTTGTGTCCATGAGTTCGCCACGAACATCGGGTACCATTTACGATCATAAACATCATCCGGGTACCTGTCACAATATTAAATTGCAATACATTATTAAACTAACACGAAGGTTTTCAATCATTCGAGTGAAAAAATATTGACATGTGAAACTGAAATATTTTTTGTTTATCAAAAAATAAAAAAAAATTCGTTATTAAATTTTGCGATTATAAATGGAAAACGCAAAATGCAAACGATGTTCTTGCTTTTAAGAATGGCTTTCGCGTGTGCTAAGTTTTAATTAAAAGAGTAAATATTGTGGGTTATTTGAAAAAAATACATACACTATGTCACTATTTAAACATATAAACGTAAATATATACATGCAAAAAAAATTTAAAAAAAGTTGAAAATGTTTTAAGCAATCACAAACACCAATCAAGGCATATGTTTATGTTATGTGAAAGTTTTAACTTGTTCTTACCGTATATTACGATCTGAGTTGCTAAGATACCTCCTGAATTCGTATTTGAGTGAGCCGCTTTGAGTAACATACATATCTTTCTTCAATGGTCGTAGCTCCAAGACATTTATAAAGGGTATACTAATACCTGTCTTAACAAGACATACCTGTAAAGAGTCGGTTTGCGTCACATGGATGATCTCCTCTATAGTATCATTACTGCTCACTGTTGTCCATATGTTCGGACCCAAGTAAAGGTCAAAGTTTGGATCGACATTAAGACCATCATAATTTCCATATACGAATGTGGCCTTAATCAGATACTTGGTGTCCCGGGTAACATTTAGATGGTAGCAGTTTCGTACTCCGTCTGGAAAATATCTTAGTTTCAAAATCGGCTTAGTGTAGTCCGGTTCAAACTCCTTGGCGATCCTACTAGTTTTTCCACTCTTAACTAAATCGGCATCTGATATATATGCTAAACCGGTTGGGAGTGAGTTGTAAGGAGACTCACGAAGGGGTAAACCGCAATCCACATTAATGAATCCTAATGAGATAATAGATGAAAATATATCTTATAATCTAAGAGAACCGTTGACGAAAGCAAAATATCATATACATTAAAATCCAACAGTTCCGTACGTACCGGTGGGATCTTGAGCTTGAACAAGATGAAGTATCAGCACAAAACTGGAAATGAACATACAACGTCTCTCCATTTTCTCCTTAATGTCCAAAGGAAAGATCCTTTTATTTTTATATATCAAGCTATGCATTTGAGTTTATGATTATATAAGCCACTTCTTAAAAGTCCTAAGTCAACTAAGATTAATGATGTTGGTCAAATAGTAATATTATTCACGGTTCTTTTTTTTTTTATTGAACACCATATGTTTTCACGGTTCAAAATGATTTTATAAGCCAAGTACTTGAGAGAAAAAATGACGAGTGATTTATAATTTAATATTCAAGTGGTCGAAAAGTATCTCAATGTCTAAAGCCACAAAACCGTTGACTAAGTCATTCCAAAGAACACGCTGTATTCTTAGTCGACGTGGAAAAAACGAGTTAATACAGAAGGAGACGTGCATCAAACTACAACCTTCTTACTTTCTCGTTGACTTTGACTTTTGTATAGCTGCACTTAATTGGTTGATCTCTTTGGTCTTTATCGTTCACTAATGAAAACTTCGCCTTCAAAAGTCAATGCTCACAAATAATTGAGTTTTTGCATTAATTTTTTTTTTCTTGCATGCCAATTGTCGAAGTAACAACCTCCAATGATTTTCGTTGGACGTAGTTTTTTAATATGTAGGATCCCAAATTGAGCAATTAGGTGCTTGATATTAATATTTCATATTGAGTTCTTTGGTTTTTCTAGGAATATATCTAAATAGTTATATAGAACTAGGAATTTTCCTAGGCCATGTACAGAATAATAATTTTAAATATAATATTTCTTTATTTCTAAAATATTAGTTTACATTTTCATTATTACTTTTATATTTTAATTTTATTGGTTTGGAAAAAATATATATATTTTGTAGTTTTTTTCTTTTTATTTAGTTTAGCTATTTATGTTTAATTTAATTTAAATTTTAATTTAGGATTATTTTATAAAAATCAATTTTTTTTATTATCTATTTTAAATATATCTCTTATTTAGTTTTAAATATGCATTTGTTCAAATACATAAATTCTAATAAAGTTTGGATTTTTGTTGGTTATAGTTAAAAAAAGTTAAACTAGTAAAAATCAATATGTTAATTACCTAGTAAACGGATAAATTTCAATAAAATTTAATCATTTAACTATCAACAAATATTTATTGGATTAGTATCGCTTTATTTTTGTATTTGTTAATGAACACTTACAATTAATTTTTTTATATATATACACAAAGTGTGATACATAAGTTAATGTAAAAAAATACTTGTTACTTATATTTAGTTTATTTTTATTAATTTTGTGTATATATATATTTATTTATTTATTTTTATGGTGATATATGAGTTACAAGTTATTAATATATTTCAAAAGTTTTGCTAAAAATAAATATTGATATAAAAAAATTACTTTAATGATGATATAAGAGCTATTAGTTATTGTTATTTTTAGAAAACTTTGAGGGGAAATAGAAATCTTTATAAAGAAATTATCCATGTCATAATGCCACATCATATTTTTTTCTAAATCCATGTCAGTTTTTCTTGTTGTTAATGAATGTGGTGATCGATGACACATATACAAATCACTTTGCAAATAATGTTTAGTGGATGTGTATTTGATTTTTCCTTAGAATTATTGAAACAAGTTGTATCCTTTCAAGAAATTTTATTTCAAAAAAAAATATTAAGAAAAAACAGTTTCTCCTATAACCATTTGGCGCGTAAACTTATTTTTAGATATTAAACCAACTCTAATAAAACACCAAAACATTGATTTTGATGTGATTTATCTCCAATGAGACATTAGAAATGATGCCATTTCATCAAATTTAGTGTTTTATGAATAACACCAAATTCAGCATACCAAGTATTAAAATAATATATTATATTATTTTATAATTGATTATATAGTAGTACTTTTGTATATTTATTTTTGTTTTCACATTATTAAATTAAAATATTATTTTATTTATATTTAAAAAATAATAACTAAATGAGTATTATCAGTTACACAAAACTGTAACAAATAAAAATTCATTTATTATGTATTATTAAAATATATTAAATTTTATTTTCAACTAATATTTTACATAAAATAAATATATAATTACTATAAATTTTACATTCTTAATAAACAGTGTGATATAAAATTACAAACCTCTGACATAGAAATATAATAAAATGATAATTAGTCAATTACAAATAATAAATATATTAAAATTAAAAGTTAATTATCTATGATATTGTTTTGGTGTAAAATCTGATGTTATAGTTAGAATTGACAAAATAGAGTTGATTACCAAATTTAATGTTATTTTAATATCATATTTGGTGTTATGATTGGAGTTATCTAGTATTTTTTTCTGAACAACAGAGTTACCTAGTGTAACTTAGTAAACTAGGTGGTAACATGCGCCTTGTGCAGGGTGAAATAGACAAGAAAATTAAAACTTTTAATTATGCCAGAATAATTGAGTCAACAAAATATATTACTTTGCGAGATTAGTCATAGATTATTCAAGAGATTTTCCGGGCTACGAAATTAATTTTAGTTGCCAATTTTAAAAGTATGGAAAGTTACTAGAATTAAGAAATCATCATATATGAAACAATATTAACTTTAAAAATTAAGCTGATCGAAAATAACCAAATTGACGTTTCCGACGTGTTGTTTCCTTAATTTATAAGTCTTGGTGCTTAAGTTAAGAGATTAAATGGTATTTTTAAGTTTGTATTGTCCAATCAGTTAAAAGATAAGATTCAACGGCGTCATTAATCCATGATCAATGCTTCTATCAAATCAATTAGGGTTATATGATAATATTCATATATAAATGGCATTATATAATATGAACCATAGATGTAACATACCAAAACAATTGTGGGTAACACGGATGCTTTTTTAAATATATATA
>NW_026016078.1:0-30374 GCF_020379485.1 Brassica napus | reverse complement strand
TAAATGAGTTTAGTATACATTAATACAAATTTAGAATATGGTTAGAAATTTAAAACAACACTAAAGATTATGGCTTCAGTATATAAAGAATTTACCAAAAACTCAATATTTTTGTAGGGTTAGCCCATAGATTTTGAGAAAATTTCAAAAAATATGACAATATTGTTTTAATGCCTAGTTGCATCCTTCACTAACATATGATGATGTTCAAAGAGGTTTGGAGTTTGTCGTCTCCGTTTATCAAGAAAAATAATAATTTATAGTGGTTATTCCATCGATTTAGGGAGTATTATGAAGTTACTAAATTAATTGATAAAAACAATTGAACGATGCTCATTTACCATGAAAATGAGTTTAGCATACATAATACAAATTTAGAATATGGTAGAAATTTTAACAACACTAAAGATTATAGGCTTCAGTATATAAGTATTTACCAAAAATTCAATATTTTTGTAGGAGTTATCGCCCATAGATTTGAGAAAATTTCAAAAAATATGATAATATTTTTTTAATGCCTAGTTGCATCCTGCACTAACATATGATGATGTTCAAAGAGGTTTGGAGCCTTTGTCGTCTCCGTTTATCAAGAAAATAATAATTTTATAGTGGTTATTCCATCGATTTCGGGAGTGTTATGAAGTTTTACCAAATTAATTGATAAAAACAATTGAACGATGCTCATTTACCATGACAAAGAGTTTAGTATACATTAATACAAATTTATAATATGGTTATAAATTTGAAAACAACACTAAAGATTATAGGCTTCAGTATATAAAGAATTACCAAAAACTCAATATTTTTGTAGGGTTAGCCCATAGATTTTGAGAAAATTTCAAAAAATATGAAATATTTTTTAATGCTAGTTGCATCCTGCACTAACATATGATGATGTTCAAAGAGGTTTGGAGCTTTGTCGTCTCCGTTTATCAAGAAAATAATAATTTTATAGTGGTTATTCCATCGATTTAGGGAGTGTATGAAGTTTTACTAAATTAATTGATAAAAACAATTGAACGATGCTCATTTACCATGAAAAGAGTTTAGCATACATTAATACAAATGTAGAATATGGTAGAAATTTTAAAACAACACTAAAGATTATGGCTTCAGTATATAAAGAATTTACCAAAAACTCAATATTTTTGTAGGGGTTAGCCCATAGATTTTGAGAAAATTTCAAAAAATATGACAATATTGTTTTAATGCTAGTTGCATCCTTCACTAACATATGATGATGTTCAAAGAGGTTTGGAGCTTTGTCGTCTCCGTTTATCAAGAAAATAATAATTTTATAGTGGTTATTCCATCGATTTAGGGAGTGTATGAAGTTTTACTAAATTAATTGATAAAAACAATTGAACGATGCTCATTTACCATGAAAAAGAGTTTAGCATACATTAATACAAATGTAGAATATGGTTAGAAATTTTAAAACAACACTAAAGATTATAGGCTTCAGTATATAAAGATTTACCAAAAACTCAATATTTTTGTAGGGGTTAGCCCATAGATTTTGAGAAAATTTCAAAAAAATATGACAATATTGTTTTAATGCCTAGTTGCATCCTTCACTAACATATGATGATGTTCAAAGAGGTTTGGAGCCTTTGTCGTCTCCGTTTATCAAGAAAATAATAATTTTATAGTGGTTATTCCATCGATTTAGGGAGTATTATGAAGTTTTACTAAATAATTGATAAAAAACAATTGAACGATGCTCATTTACCATGAAAATGAGTTTAGCATACATTAATACAAATTTAGAATATGGTTAGAAATTTTTAAACACACTAAAGATTATAGGCTTCAGTATATAAAGTATTTACCAAAAACTCAATATTTTTGTAGGGGTTAGCCCATAGATTTTGAGAAAATTTCAAAAAATATGACAATATTTTTTAATGCCTAGTTGCATCCTGCACTAACATATGATGATGTTCAAAGAGGTTTGGAGCCTTTGTCGTCTCCGTTTATCAAGAAAATAATAATTTTATAGTGGTTATTCCATCGATTTAGGGAGTATTATGAAGTTTTACTAAATTAATTGATAAAAACAATTGAACGATGCTCATTTACCATGAAAAAGAGTTTAGCATACATTAATACAAATGTAGAATATGGTAGAAATTTTAAAACAACACTAAAGATTATGGGCTTCAGTATATAAAGAATTACCAAAAACTCAATATTTTTGTAGGGTTAGCCCATAGATTTGAGAAAATTTCAAAAATATGACAATATTGTTTTAATGCCTAGTTGCATCCTTCACTAACATATGATGATGTTCAAAGAGGTTTGGAGCCTTGTCGTCTCCGTTTATCAAGAAAATAATAATTTTATAGTGGTTATTCCATCGATTTAGGGAGTATTATGAAGTTTTACTAAATTAATTGATAAAAACAATTGAACGATGCTCATTTACCATGAAAAAAGTTTAGCATACATTAATACAAATGTAGAATATGGTAGAAATTTTAAAACAACACTAAAGATTATGGGCTTCAGTATATAAAGAATTTACCAAAAACTCAAAATTTTGTAGGGGTTAGCCCATAGATTTTGAGAAAATTTCAAAAAATATGACAATATTGTTTTAATGCCTAGTTGCATCCTGCACTAACATATGATGATGTTCAAAGAGGTTTGGAGTCTTTGTCGTCTCCGTTTATCAAGAAAATAATAATTTTATAGTGGTTATTCCATCGATTTAGGGAGTATTATGAAGTTTTATTAAATAATTAATTGAAAAAACAATTGAACGATGCTCATTTACCATGAAAATGAGTTTAGCATACATTAATACAAATTTAGAATATGTTAGAAATTTTAAAACAACACTAAAGATTATAGGCTTCAGTATATAAGTATTTACCAAAAACTCAATATTTTGTAGGGGTTAGCCCATAGATTTTGAGAAAATTTCAAAAAATATGATATTATTTTAATGCCTAGTTGCATCCTGCACTAACATATGATGATGTTCAAAGAGGTTTGGAGCCTTTGTCGTCTCCGTTTATCAAGAAAATAATAATTTATAGTGGTTATTCCATCGATTTAGGGAGTAGTATAGTATGAATTTTACTAAATTAATTGATAAAAACAATTGAACGATGCTCATTTACCATGAAAAAGAGTTTAGCATACATTAATACAAATGTAGAATATGGTAGAAATTTTAAAACAACACTAAAGATTATGGGCTTCAGTATATAAAGAATTTACCAAAAACTCAATATTTTTGTAAGGATTTGAGAAATTTAAAAAATGATAGTATTTTTTTAATGCCTAGTTGCATCCTGCACTAACATATGATGATGTTCAAAGAGGTTTGGAGCCTTTGTCGTCTCCGTTTATCAAGAAAATAATAATTTTATAGTGGTTATTCCATCGATTTAGGGAGTGTTATGAAGTTTTACTAAATTAATTGATAAAAACAATTGAACGATGCTCATTTACCATGAAAATGAGTTTAGCATACATTAATACAAATGTAGAATATGGTTAGAAATGTTTAAACAACACTAAAGATTATAGGCTTCAGTATATAAAGTATTTACCAAAAACTCAATATTTTGTAGGGGTTAGCCCATAGATTTTGAGAAAATTTCAAAAAATATGACAATATTTTTTTAATGCTTAGTTGCATCCTTCACTAACATATGATGATGTTCAAAGAGGTTTGGAGCCTTTGTCGTCTCCGTTTATCAAGAAAATAATAATTTTATAGTGGTTATTCCATCGATTTAGGGAGTGTTATGAAGTTTTACTAAATTAATTGATAAAAACAATTGAACGATGCTCATTTACCATGAAAAAGAGTTTAGCATACATTAATACAAATGTAGAATATGGTAGAAATTTTAAACAACACTAAAGATTATGGCTTCAGTATATAAAAAAATTTCCAAAAACTCAATATTTTTGTACGGGTTAGCCCATAGATTTTGAGAAAATTTCAAAAAATATGACAATATTGTTTTAATGCTTGGTTGCATCCTTCACTAACATATGATGTGTTCAAAGAGGTTTGGAGCCTTTGTCGTCTCCGTTTATCAAGAAAATAATAATTTTATAGTGGTTATTCCATCGATTTAGGGAGTGTTATGAAGTTTTACTAAATTAATTGATAAAAACAATTGAACGATGCTCATTTACCATGAAAATGAGTTTAGTATACATTAATACAAATTTAGAATATGGTTAGAAATTTTAAAACAACACTAAAGACTATAGGCTTCAGTATATAAAGAATTTACCAAAAACTCAATATTTTTGTAGGGGTTAGCCCATAGATTTTGAGAAAATTTCAAAAAATATGACATATTGTTTTAATACCTAGTTGCATCCTTCACTAACATATGATGATGTTCAAAGAGGTTTGGAGTCTTTATCGTCTCCGTTTATCAAGAAAATAATAATTTTATAGTGGTTATTCCATCGATTTAGGGGTATTATGAAGTTTTACTAAATTAATTGATAAAAACAATTGAACGATGCTCATTTACCATGAAAATGAGTTTAGCATACATTAATACAAATTTAGAATATGGTTAGAAATTTTAAACAACACTAAAGATTATAGGCTTTGTATATAAAGTATTTACCAAAAACTCAATATTTTTGTAGGGGTTAGCCCATAGATTTTGAGAAAATTTCAAAAAATATGACAATTTTATTTTAATGCCTAGTTGCATCCTTCCCTAACATATGATGATGTTCAAAGAGGTTTGGAGTCTTTATCGTCTCCGTTTATCAAGAAATTAATAATTTATAGTTGTTATTCCATCGATTTAGGGAGTGTTATGAAGTTTTACTAAATTAATTGATAAAAACAATTGAACGATGCTCATTTACCATGAAAAAGAGTTTAGCATACATTAATACAAATGTAGAATATGGTAGAAATTTTAAAACAACACTAAAGATTATGGGCTTCAGTATATAAAGAATTTACCAAAAACTCAATATTTTTGTAGGGGTTAGCCCATAGATTTTGAGAAATTTCAAAAAATATGACAATATTGTTTTAATGCTAGTTGCATCCTTCACTAACATATGATGATGTTCAAAGAGGTTTGGAGCCTTTGTCGTCTCCGTTTATCAAGAAAATAATAATTTTATAGTGGTTATTCCATCGATTTAGGGAGTGTTATGAAGTTTTACTAAATTAATTGATAAAAACAATTGAACGATGCCCATTTACCATGAAAAATAGTTTAGCATACATTAATACAAATGTAGAATATGGTTAGAAATTTTAAAACAACACTAAAGATTATGGGCTTCAGTATATAAAAATTTACCAAAACTCAATATTTTTGTAGGGGTTAGCCCATAGATTTTGAGAAAATTTCAAAAAATATGACAATATTGTTTTAATGCCTAGTTGCATCCTTCACTAACATATGATGATGTTCAAAGAGGTTTGGAGCCTTTGTCGTCTCTCCGTTTATCAAGAAAATAATAATTTTATAGTGGTTATTCCATCGATTTAGGGAGTAGTGTTATGAAGTTTTACTAAATTATTGATAAAAACATTGAACGATGCTCATTTACCATGAAAAAGAGTTTAGCATACATTAATACAAATGTAGAATATGGTAGAAATTTTAAAACAACACTAAAGATTATAGGCTTCAGTATATAAAGTATTTACCAAAACTCAATATTTTTAGGGGTTAGCCCATAGATTTTGAGAAAATTTCAAAAAATATGACAATATTGTTTTAATGCTTGGTTGCATCCTTCACTAACATATGATGATGTTCAAAGAGGTTTGGAGCCTTTGTCGTCTCCGTTTATCAAGAAAATAATAATTTTATAGTG
Source organism: Brassica napus (assembly GCF_020379485.1). Taxonomy (NCBI): domain Eukaryota; kingdom Viridiplantae; phylum Streptophyta; class Magnoliopsida; order Brassicales; family Brassicaceae; genus Brassica; species Brassica napus. The sequence continues at coordinate 24,542 of NW_026016078.1, read as the reverse complement.
GTTATTCCATCGATTTAGGGAGTGTTATGAAGTTTTACTAAATTAATTGATAAAAACAATTGAACGATGCTCATTTACCATGAAAAAGAGTTTAGCATACATTAATACAAATGTAGAATATGGTAGAAATTTTAAAACAACACTAAAGATTATGGGCTTCAGTATATAAAGAATTTACCAAAAACTCAATATTTTGTAGGGGTAGCCCATAGATTTTGAGAAAATTTCAAAAAATATGACAATATTGTTTTAATGCTAGTTGCATCCTTCACTAACATATGATGATGTTCAAAGAGGTTTGGAGCCTTTGTCGTCTCCGTTTATCAAGAAAATAATAATTTTATAGTGGTTATTCCATCGATTTAGGGTAGGGAGTGTTATGAAGTTTACTAAATTAATTGATAAAAATAATAGAACGATGCTCATTTACCATGAAAAAGAGTTTAGCATACATTAATACAAATTTAGAATATGGTAGAAATTTTAAAACAACACTAAAGATTATAGGCTTTAGTATATAAAGTATTTACCAAAAACTCAATATTTTGTAGGGGTTAGCCCATAGATTTTGAGAAAATTTCAAAAAATATGACAATATTGTTTTAATGCTTAGTTGCATCCTTCACTAACATATGATGATGTTCAAAGAGGTTTGGAGCCTTTGTCGTCTCCGTTTATCAAGAAAATAATAATTTTATAGTGGTTATTCCATCGATTTAGGGAGTGTTATGAAGTTTTACTAAATTAATTGATAAAAACAATTGAACGATGCTCATTTACCATGAAAATGAGTTTAGCATACATTAATACAAATTTAGAATATGTTAGAAATTTAAAACAACACTAAAGATTATAGGCTTCAGTATATAAAGTATTTACCAAAAACTCAATATTTTTGTAGGGGTTAGCCCATAGATTTTGAGAAAATTCAAAAAATATGACAATATTGTTTAATGCTTGGTTGCATCCTTCACTAACATATGATGATGTTCAAAGAGGTTTGGAGCCTTTGTCGTCTCCGTTTATCAAGAAAATAATAATTTATAGTGGTTCCATCGATTTAGGGAGTGTATGAAGTTTTACTAAATTAATTGATAAAAACAATTGAACGATGCTCATTTACCATGAAAAATAGTTTAGCATACATTAATACAAATGTAGAATATGGTTAGAAATTTTAAACAACACTAAAGATTATAGGCTTAGTATATAAAGTATTTACCAAAAACTCAAATTTTTGTAGGGGTTAGCCCATAGATTTTGAGAAAATTTCAAAAAATATGACAATATTTTTTAATGCCTAGTTGCATCCTGCACTAACATATGATGATGTTCAAAGAGGTTTGGAGCCTTTGTCTCGTCTCCGTTTATCAGAAAATAATAATTTATAGTGGTTATTCCATCGATTTAGGGAGTGTTATGAAGTTTTACTAAATTAATTGATAAAAACAATTGAACGATGCTCATTTACCATGAAAAGAGTTTAGCATACATTAATACAAATGTAGAATATGGTAGAAATTTTAAAACAACACTAAAGATTATGGCTTCAGTATATAAGAATTTACCAAAAACTCAATATTTTGTAGGGGTTAGCCCATAGATTTTGAGAAATTTCAAAAAATATGACATATTGTTTAATGCCTAGTTGCATCCTTCACTAACATATGATGATGTTCAAAGAGGTTTGGAGCCTGTCGTCTCCGTTTATCAAGAAAATAATAATTTTATAGTGGTTATTCCATCGATTTAGGGAGTGTTATGAAGTTTACTAAATTAATTGATAAAAACAATTGAACGATGCTCATTTACCATGATGAAAAGAGTTTAGCATACATTAATACAAATGTAGAATATGGTAGAAATTTTAAAACAACACTAAAGATTATAGCTTCAGTATAAAGAATTTACCAAAAACTCAATATTTTTGTAGGGGTTAGCCCATAGATTTTGAGAAAATTTCAAAAAATATGACAATATTTGTTTAATGCCTAGTTGCATCCTTCACTAACATATGATGATGTTCAAAGAGGTTTGGAGCCTTTGTCGTCTCCGTTTATCAAGAAAATAATAATTTTATAGTGGTTATTCCATCGATTTAGGGAGTGTTATGAAGTTTTACTAAATTAATTGATAAAACAATTGAACGATGCTCATTTACCATGAAATGAGTTTAGTATACATTAATACAAATTAGAATATGGTTAGAAATTTTAAAACAACACTAAAGAGTATAGCCCATAGATTTGTAGAGAAAATTTAAAAAAAAATATGATAATATTTTTTAATGCCTAGTTGCATCCTGCACTAACATATGATGATGTTCAAAGAGGTTTGGAGCCTTTGTCGTCTCCGTTTATCAAGAAAATAATAATTTATAGTGGTTATTCCATCGATTTAGGGAGTGTTATGAAGTTTTACTAAATTAATTGATAAAAACAATTGAACGATGCTCATTTACCATGAAAAAAGTTTAGCATACATTAATACAAATGTAGAATATGGTAGAAATTTTAAACAACACTAAAGATTATGGCTTCAGTATATAAAGAATTTACCAAAAACTCAATATTTTTGTAGGGGTTAGCCCATAGATTTTGAGAAAATTTCAAAAAATATGACAATATTGTTTTAATGCCTAGTTGCATCCTCACTAACATATGATGATGTTCAAAGAGGTTTGGAGCCTTTGTCGTCTCCGTTTATCAAGAAAATAATAATTTATAGTGGTTATTCCATCGATTTAGGGAGTGTTATGAAGTTTTACTAAAATAATTGATAAAACAATTGAACGATACTCATTTACCATGAAAAAGAGTTTAGCATACATTAATACAAATGTAGAATATGGTAGAAATTTAAAACAACACTAAAGATTATGGCTTCAGTATATAAATATTTACCAAAAACTCAATATTTTTGTAGGGGTTAGCCCATAGATTTTGAGAAAATTTCAAAAAATATGACAATATTGTTTAATGCTGTTGCATCCTTCACTAACATATGATGATGTTCAAAGGGTTTGGAGCCTTTGTCGTCTCCGTTTATCAAGAAAATAATAATTTATAGTGGTTATTCCATCGATTTAGGGAGTGTTATGAAGTTTTACTAAATTAATTGATAAAACAATTGAACGATGCTCATTTACCATGAAAAAGAGTTTAGCATACATTAATACAAATGTAGAATATGGTTAGAAATTTTAAAACAACACTAAAGATTATGGGCTTCAGTATATAAAGTATTTACCAAAACTCAATATTTTTGTAGGGGTTAGCCCATAGATTTTGAGAAAATTTCAAAAAATATGACAATATTTTTTTAATGCCTAGTTGCATCCTGCACTAACATATGATGATGTTCAAAGAGGTTTGGAGCCTTTGTCGTCTCCGTTTATCAAGAAAATAATAATTTTATAGTGGTTATTCCATCGATTTAGGGAGTGTTATGAAGTTTTATTAAATTAATTGATAAAAACAATTGAACGATGCTCATTTACCATGAAAAAAGTTTAGCATACATTAATACAAATGTAGAATATGGTAGAAATTTTAAAACAACACTAAAGATTATGCGCTTCAGTATATAAAGAATTTACCAAAAACTCAATATTTTTGTAGGGGTTAGCCCATAGATTTTGAGAAAATTTCAAAAAATATGAAAATATTGTTTTAATGCCTAGTTGCATCCTGCACTAACATATGATGATGTTCAAAGAGGTTTGGAGCCTTTGTCGTCTCCGTTTATCAAGAAATAATAATTTTATAGTGGTTATTCCATCGATTTAGGGAGTATTATGAAGTTTTACTAAATTAATTGATAAAAACAATTGAACGATGCTCATTTACCATGAAAAAGAGTTTAGCATACATTAATACAAATGTAGAATATGGTAGAAATTTTAAAACAACACTAAAGATTATGGCTTCAGTATATAAAGAATTACCAAAAACTCAATATTTTTGTAGGGGTTAGCCCATAGATTTTGAGAAAATTTCAAAAAATATGACAATATTGTTTTAATGCTAGTTGCATCCTTCACTAACATATGATGATGTTCAAAGAGGTTTGGAGCCTTTGTCGTCTCCGTTTATCAAGAAAATAATAATTTTATAGTGGTTATTCCATCGATTTAGGGAGTGTATGAAGTTTTACTAAATTATTGATAAAAACAATTGAACGATGCTCATTTACCATGAAAATGAGTTTAGCATACATTAATACAAATTAGAATATGGTAGAAATTTTAAAACAACACTAAAGATTATAGGCTTCAGTATATAAGTATTTACCAAAAACTCAATATTTTTGTAGGGTTAGCCCATAGATTTTGAGAAAATTTCAAAAAATATGACAATATTTTTTTAATGCCTAGTTGCATCCTGCACTAACATATGATGATGTTCAAAGAGGTTTGGAGCTTTGTCGTCTCCGTTTATCAAGAAAATAATAATTTATAGTGGTTATTCCATCGATTTAGGAGTGTTATGAAGTTTTACTAAATTAATTGATAAAAACAATTGAACGATGCTCATTTACCATGAAAAAGTTTAGCATACATTAATACAAATGTAGAATATGGTAGAAATTTTAAAACAACACTAAAGATTATGGCTTCAGTATAAAGAATTTACCAAAAACTCAATATTTTTGTAGGGGTTAGCCCATAGATTTTGAGAAAATTTCAAAAAATATGACAATATTGTTTTAATGCCTAGTTGCATCCTTCACTAACATATGATGATGTTCAAAGAGGTTTGGAGCCTTTGTCGTCTCCGTTTATCAAGAAAATAATAATTTATAGTGGTTATTCCATCGATTTTTAGGGAGTGTTATGAAGTTTTACTAAATTAATTGATAAAAACAATTGAACGATGCTCATTTACCATGAAAATGAGTTTAGCATACATTAATACAAATGTAGAATATGGTTAGAAATTTTAAAACAACACTAAAGATTATAGGCTTCAGTATATAAAGTATTTACCAAAAACTCAATATTTTTGTAGGGTTAGCCCATAGATTTTGAGAAAATTTCAAAAATATGACAATATTTTTTAATGCCTAGTTGCATCCTGCACTAACATATGATGATGTTCAAAGAGGTTTGGAGCCTTTGTCGTCTCCGTTTATCAAGAAAATAATAATTTTATAGTGGTTATTCCATCGATTTAGGGAGTGTTATGAAGTTTTACTAAATTAATTGATAAAAACAATTGAACGATGCTCATTTACCATGAAAAAAGTTTAGCATACATTAATACAAATGTAGAAATGGTTAGAAATTTTAAACAACACTAAAGATTATGGCTTCAGTATATAAAGAATTTACCAAAAACTCAATATTTTTGTAGGGTTAGCCCATAGATTTTGAGAAAATTTCAAAAAATATGACAATATTGTTTTAATGCCTAGTTGCATCCTCACTAACATATGATGATGTTCAAAGAGGTTTGGAGCCTTTGTCGTCTCCGTTTATCAAGAAAATAATAATTTTATAGTGGTTATTCCATCGATTTAGGGAGTGTTATGAAGTTTTACTAATTAATTGATAAAAACAATTGAACGATGCTCATTTACCATGAAAAAGAGTTTAGCATACATTAATACAAATGTAGAATATGGTAGAAATTTTAAAACAACACTAAAGATTATGGGCTTCAGTATATAAAAGAATTTACCAAAAACTCAATATTTTGTAGGGGTTAGCCCATAGATTTTGAGAAAATTTCAAAAAATATGACAATATTGTTTTAATGCTGGTTGCATCCTCACTAACATATGATGATGTTCAAAGAGGTTTGGAGCCTTTGTCGTCTCCGTTTATCAAGAAAATAATAATTTTATAGTGGTTATTCCATCGATTTAAGGAGTGTTATGAAGTTTTACTAAATTAATTGATAAAAACAATTGAACGATGCTCATTTACCATGAAAATGAGTTTAGCATACATTAATACAAATGTAGAATATGGTTAGAAATTTTAAAACAACACTAAAGATTATAGGCTTCAGTATATAAAGTATTTACCAAAAACTCAATATTTTGTAGGGGTTAGCCCATAGATTTTGAGAAAATTTCAAAAAATATGACAATATTTTTTTAATGCCTAGTTGCATCCTGCACTAACATATGATGATGTTCAAAGAGGTTTGGAGCCTTTGTCGTCTCCGTTTATCAAGAAAATAATAATTTTATAGTGGTTATTCCATCGATTTAGGGGAGTGTTATGAAGTTTATAAATTAATTGATAAAAACAATTGAACGATGCTCATTTACCATGAAAAAGTTTAGCATACATTAATACAAATGTAGAATATGGTAGAAATTTTAAAACAACACTAAAGATTATGGGCTTCAGTATATAAAAAATTTACCAAAAACTCAATATTTTTGTAGGGGTTAGCCCATAGATTTTGAGAAAATTTCAAAAAATATGACAATATTGTTTTAATGCCTAGTTGCATCCTTCACTAACATATGATGATGTTCAAAGAGGTTTGGAGCCTTTGTCGTCTCCGTTTATCAAGAAAATAATAATTTTATAGTGGTTATTCCATCGATTTAGGGAGTATTATGAAGTTTTACTAAATTAATTGATAAAAACAATTGAACGATGCTCATGTACCATGAAAAAGAGTTTAGCATACATTAATACAAATGTAGAATATGGTAGAAATTTTAAAACAACACTAAAGATTATGGCTTCAGTATATAAAGAATTACCAAAACTCAATATTTTTGTAGGGGTTAGCCCATAGATTTTGAGAAAATTTCAAAAAATATGACAATATTTTTTAATGCCTAGTTGCATCTTCACTAACATATGATGATGTTCAAAGAGGTTTGGAGCCTTTGTCGTCTCCGTTTATCAAGAAAATAATAATTTTATAGTGGTTATTCCATCGATTTAGGGAGTGTTATGAAGTTTTACTAAATTAATTGATAAAAACAATTGAACGATGCTCATTTACCATGAAAATGAGTTTAGCATACATTAATACAAATTAGAATATGGTTAGAAATTTTAAAACAACACTAAAGATTATAGGCTTCAGTATATAAAGTATTTACCAAAAACTCAATATTTTGTAGGGGTTAGCCCATAGATTTTGAGAAAATTTCAAAAAATATGAAATATTTTTTTAATGCCTAGTTGCATCCTGCACTAACATATGATGATGTTCAAAGAGGTTTGGAGCCTTTGTCGTCTCCGTTTATCAAGAAAATAATAATTTTATAGTGGTTATTCCATCGATTTAGGAGTGTTATGAAGTTTACTAAATTAATTGATAAAAACAATTGAACGATGCTCATTTACCATGAAAAAAGTTTAGCATACATTAATACAAATGTAGAATATGGTAGAAATTTTAAAACAACACTAAAGATTATGGCTTCAGTATATAAAGTATTTACCAAAAACTCAATATTTTTGTAGGGGTTAGCCCATAGATTTGAGAAAATTTCAAAAAATATGACAATATTGTTTTAATGCCTAGTTGCATCCTTCACTAACATATGATGATGTTCAAAGAGGTTTGGAGCCTTTGTCGTCTCCGTTTATCAAGAAAATAATAATTTTATAGTGGTTCCATCGATTTAGGAGGTAGTGTATTATGAAGTTTTACTAAATTAATTGATAAAAAACATTGAACGATGCTCATTTACCATGAAAAAGAGTTTAGCATACATTAATACAAATGTAGAATATGGTAGAAATTTTAAAACAACACTAAAGATTATGGCTTCAGTATATAAGAATTTACCAAAAACTCAATATTTTTGTAGGGGTTAGCCCATAGATTTTGAGAAAATTTCAAAAATATGACAATATTGTTTTAATGCTAGTTGCATCCTTCACTAACATATGATGATGTTCAAAGAGGTTTGGAGCCTTTGTCGTCTCCGTTTATCAAGAAAATAATAATTTTATAGTGGTTATTCCATCGATTTAGGGAGTGTTATGAAGTTTTACTAAATTAATTGATAAAAACAATTGAACGATGCTCATTTACCATGAATGAAAAGAGTTTAGCATACATTAATACAAATGTAGAATATGGTTAGAAATTTTAAAACAACACTAAAGATTATAGGCTTCAGTATATAAAGTATTTACCAAAAACTCAATATTTTTGTAGGGGTTAGCCCATAGATTTTGAGAAAATTTCAAAAAATATGACAATATTTTTTTAATGCCTAGTTGTTGCATCCTGCACTAACATATGATGATGTTCAAAGAGGTTTGGAGCCTTTGTCGTCTCCGTTTATCAAGAAAATAATAATTTTATAGTGGTTATTCCATCGATTTAGGGAGTGTTATGAAAGTTTTACTAAATTAATTGATAAAAACAATTGAACGATGCTCATTTACCATGAAAAAAGTTTAGCATACATTAATACAAATAGAATATGGTAGAAATTTTAAAAAACACTAAAGATTATGGGCTTCAGTATATAAAGAATTTACCAAAAACTCAATATTTTTGTAGGGGTTAGCCCATAGATTTTGAGAAAATTTCAAAAAATATGACAATATTGTTTAATGCCTAGTTGCATCCTTCACTAACATATGATGATGTTCAAAGAGGTTTGGAGCCTTTGTCGTCTCCGTTTATCAAGAAAATAATAATTTTATAGTGGTTATTCCATCGATTTAGGGAGTGTTATGAAGTTTTACTAAATTAATTGATAAAAACAATTGAACGATGCTCATTTACCATGAAAAGAGTTTAGCATACATTAATACAAATGTAGAATATGGTTAAATTTTAAAACAACACTAAAGATTATAGGCTTCAGTATATAAAGTATTTACCAAAAACTCAATATTTTTGTAGGGGTTAGCCCATAGATTTTGAGAAAATTTCAAAAAATATGACAATATTTTTTTAATGCCTAGTTGCATCCTGCACTAACATATGATGATGTTCAAAGAGGTTTGGAGCCTTTGTCGTCTCCGTTTATCAAGAAAATAATAATTTATAGTGGTTATTCCATCGATTTAGGGAGTGTTATGAAGTTTTACTAAATTAATTGATAAAAACAATTGAACGATGCTCATTTACCATGAAAAAAGTTTAGCATACATTAATACAAATGTAGAATATGGTAGAAATTTTAAACAACACTAAAGATTATGGCTTCAGTATATAAAGAATACCAAAAACTCAATATTTTTGTAGGGGTTAGCCCATAGATTTTGAGAAAATTTCAAAAAATATGACAATATTGTTTTAATGCCTAGTTGCATCCTTCACTAACATATGATGATGTTCAAAGAGGTTTGGCGTTTGTCGTCTCCGTTTATCAAGAAAATAATAATTTTATAGTGGTTATTCCATCGATTTAGGGAGTATTATGAAGTTTTACTAAATTAATTGATAAAAACAATTGAACGATGCTCATTTACCATGAAAAAGAGTTTAGCATACATTAATACAAATGTAGAATATGGTAGAAATTTTAAAACAACACTAAAGATTATGGGCTTCAGTATATAAGAATTTACCAAAAACTCAATATTTTTGTAGGGGTTAGCCCATAGATTTTGAGAAAATTTCAAAAAATATGACAATATTGTTTAATGCTTGGTTGCATCCTCACTAACATATGATGATGTTCAAAGAGGTTTGGAGTCTTTTGTCGTCCGTTTATCAAGAAAATAATAATTTATAGTGGTTATTCCATCGATTTAGGAGAGTGTTATGAAGTTTTACTAAATTAATTGATAAAAACAATTGAACGATGCTCATTTACCATGAAAAAGAGTTTAGCATACATTAATACAAATTTAGAATATGGTAGAAATTTTAAAACAACACTAAAGATTATAGGCTTCAGTATATAAAGTATTTACCAAAAACTCAATATTTTGTAGGGGTTAGCCCATAGATTTTGAGAAAATTTCAAAAAATATGACATATTTTTTTAATGCCTAGTTGCATCCTGCACTAACATATGATGATGTTCAAAGAGGTTTGGAGCCTTTGTCGTCTCCGTTTATCAAGAAAATAATAATTTTATAGTGGTTATTCCATCGATTTAGGGAGTGTATGAAGTTTTACTAAATTAATTGATAAAAACAATTGAACGATGCTCATTTACCATGAAAAAGAGTTTAGCATACATTAATACAAATGTAGAATATGGTAGAAATTTTAAAACAACACTAAAGATTATAGGCTTAGTATATAAAGAATTTACCAAAAACTCAATATTTTTGTAGGGGGTTAGCCCATAGATTTTGAGAAAATTTCAAAAAATATGACAATATTGTTTTAATGCTTAGTTGCATCCTTCACTAACATATGATGATGTTCAAAGAGGTTGGAGCCTTTGTCGTCTCCGTTTATCAAGAAAATAATAATTTATAGTGGTTATTCCATCGATTTAGGGAGTGTTATGAAGTTTTACTAAATTAATTGATAAAAACAATTGAACGATGCTCATTTACCATGAAAAAAGTTTAGCATACATTAATACAAATGTAGAATATGGTAGAAATTTTAAAACAACACTAAAGATTATGGCTTCAGTATATAAAGAATTTACCAAAAACTCAATATTTTGTAGGGGTTAGCCCATAGATTTTGAGAAAATTTCAAAAAATATGACAATATTGTTTTAATGCCTAGTTGCATCCTTCACTAACATATGATGATGTTCAAAGAGGTTTGGAGCCTTTGTCGTCTCCGTTTATCAAGAAAATAATAATTTTATAGTGGTTATTCCATCGATTTAGGGAGTATTATGAAGTTTTACTAAATTAATTGATAAAAAACAATTGAACGATGCTCATTTACCATGAAAAGAGTTTAGCATACATTAATACAAATGTAGAATATGGTAGAAATTTTAAAACAACACTAAAGATTATGGGCTTCAGTATATAAAGAATTTACCAAAAACTCAATATTTTTGTAGGGGTTAGCCCATAGATTTTGAGAAAATTTCAAAAATATGACAATATTGTTTTAATGCTAGTTGCATCCTTCACTAACATATGATGATGTTCAAAGAGGTTTGGAGCCTTGTCGTCTCCGTTTATCAAGAAAATAATAATTTTATAGTGGTTATTCCATCGATTTAGGGAGGGTATGTTATGAGTTTTATAAATTAATTGATAAAAACAATTGAACGATGCTCATTTACCATGAAAAAGTTTAGCATACATTAATACAAATGTAGAATATGGTAGAAATTTTAAAACAACACTAAAGATTATGGCTTCAGTATATAAAGAATTTACCAAAAACTCAATATTTTTGTAGGGGTTAGCCCATAGATTTTGAGAAAATTTAAAAATATGACAATATTGTTTTAATGCCTAGTTGCATCCTTCACTAACATATGATGATGTTCAAAGAGGTTTGGAGCCTTTGTCGTCTCCGTTTATCAAGAAAATAATAATTTTATAGTGGTTATTCCATCGATTTAGGGAGTGTATGAAGTTTTACTAAATTAATTGATAAAAACAATTGAACGATGCTCATTACCATGAAAAAGAGTTTAGCATACATTAATACAAATGTAGAATATGGTAGAAATTTTAAAACAACACTAAAGATTATGGCTTCAGTATATAAAGAATTTACCAAAAACTCAATATTTTTGTAGGGGTTAGCCTATAGATTTTGAGAAAATTTCAAAAAATATGACAATATTGTTTTAATGCCTAGTTGCATCCTTCACTAACATATGATGATGTTCAAAGAGGTTTGGAGCCTTTGTCGTCTCCGTTTTATCAAGAAAATAATAATTTATAGTGGTTATTCCATCGATTTAGTAGAGTATTATGAAGTTTTACTAAATTAATTGATAAAAACAATGAAATCATTTACCATGAAAAAGAGTTTAGCATACATTAATACAAATTTAGAATATGGTTAGAAATTTTAAAACAACACTAAAGATTATAGGCTTAGTATATAAGTATTTACCAAAAACTCAATATTTTTGTAGGGGCCCATAGATTTTGAGAAAATTTCAAAAAATATGACAATATTTTTTTTAATGCCTAGTTGCATCTTGCACTAACATATGATGATGTTCAAAGAGGTTTGGAGCCTTTGTCGTCTCCGTTTATCAAGAAAATAATAATTTTATAGTGGTTATTCCATCGATTTAGGGAGTGTATAAGTTTTACTAAATTAATTGATAAAAAAATTGAACGATGCTCATTTACCATGAAAAAGAGTTTAGCATACATTAATACAAATGTAGAATATGGTAGAAATTTAAAACAACACTAAAGATTATGGCTTCAGTATATAAAGAATTTACCAAAAACTCAACATTTTTGTAGGGGTTAGCCCATAGATTTTGAGAAAATTTCAAAAAAATATGACAATATTGTTTTAATGCTTGGTTGCATCATTCACTAACATATGATGATGTTCAAAGAGGTTTGGAGCCTTTGTCGTCTCCGTTTATCAAGAAAATAATAATTTATAGTGGTTATTCCATCGATTTAGGGAGTGTTATGAAGTTTTACTAAATTAATTGATAAAAACAATTGAACGATGCTCATTTACCATGAAAAAAGTTTAGCAACATTAATACAAATGTAGAATATGGTAGAAATTTTAAAAAACACTAAAGATTATGGCTTCAGTATATAAAGAATTTACCAAAAACTCAATATTTTTGTAGGGGTTAGCCCATAGATTTTGAGAAAATTTCAAAAAATATGACAATATTGTTTTAATGCTAGTTGCATCCTTCACTAACATATATGATGTTCAAAGAGGTTTGGAGCCTTTGTCGTCTCCGTTTATCAAGAAAATAATAATTTATAGTGGTTTTCCATCGATTTAGGGAGTAGGAGTTATGAAGTTTTACTAAATTAATTGATAAAAACAATTGAACGATGCTCATTTACCATGAAAATGAGTTTAGCATACATTAATACAAATTTAGAATATGGTTAGAAATTTTAAAACAACACTAAAGATTATAGGCTTTGTATATAAGTATTTACCAAAAACTCAATATTTTTGTAGGGGTTAGCCCATAGATTTTGAGAAAATTTCAAAAAATATGACAATATTTTTTTAATGCTAGTTGCATCCTGCACTAACATATGATGATGTTCAAAGAGGTTTGGAGCCTTTGTCGTCTCCGTTTATCAAGAAATAATAATTTTTATAGTGGTTATTCCATCGATTTAGGGAGTAGTGTTATGAAGTTTTACTAAATTAATTGATAAAAACAATTGAACGATGCTCATTTACCATGAAAAAGAGTTTAGCATACATTAATACAAATGTAGAATATGGTAGAAATTTTAAAACAACACTAAAGATTATAGGCTTAGTATATAAAGAATTACCAAAAACTCAATATTTTTGTAGGGGTTAGCCCATAGATTTTGAGAAAATTTCAAAAAATATGATAATATTTTTTTAATGCTTAGTTGCATCCTGCACTAACATATGATGATGTTCAAAGAGGTTTGGAGCCTTTGTCGTCTCCGTTTATCAAGAAAATAATAATTTTATAGTGGTTATTCCATCGATTTAGGGAGTTTATGAAGTTTTACTAAATTAATTGATAAAAACAATTGAACGATGCTCATTTACCATGAAAAAGAGTTTAGCATACATTAATACAAATGTAGAATATGGTAGAAATTTTAAAACAACACTAAAGATTATGGCTTCAGTATATAAAAAATTTACCAAAAACTCAATATTTTTGTGGGTTAGCCCATAGATTTTGAAAATTTCAAAAAATATGACAATATTGTTTTAATGCCTAGTTGCATCCTGCACTAACATATGATGATGTTCAAAGAGGTTTGGAGCTTTGTCGTCTCCGTTTATCAAGAAAATAATAATTTTATAGTGGTTATTCCATCGATTTAGGGAGTGTTATGAAGTTTTACTAAATTAATTGATAAAAAACAATTGAACGATGCTCATTTACCATGAAAAAGAGTTTAGCATACATTAATACAAATTTAGAATATGGTAGAAATTTTAAAACAACACTAAAGATGGGCTTCAGTATATAAAGAATTACCAAAAACTCAATATTTTTGTAGGGGTTAGCCCATAGATTTTGAAAAATTTCAAAAAATATGACAATATTGTTTTAATGCTAGTTGCATCCTTCACTAACATATGATGATGTTCAAAGAGGTTTGGAGCCTTTGTCGTCTCCGTTTATCAAGAAAATAATAATTTATAGTGGTTATTCCATCGATTTAGGGAGTGTTATGAAGTTTTACTAAATTAATTGATAAAAAAAATTGAACGATGCTCATTTACCATGAAAAAGAGTTTAGCATACATTAATACAATGTAGAATATGGTAGAAATTTTAAAACAACACTAAAGATTATGGCTTCAGTATATAAAGATTTACCAAAAACTCAATATTTTTGTAGGGGTTAGCCCATAGATTTTGAGAAAATTTCAAAAAATATGACAATATTGTTTTAATGCTAGTTGCATCCTTCACTAACATATGATGATGTTCAAAGAGGTTTGGAGCCTTTGTCGTCTCCGTTTATCAAGAAAATAATAATTTTATTGTGGTTATTCCATCGATTTAGGGAGTGGTATGAAGTTTTACTAAATTAATTGATAAAAACAATTGAACGATGCTCATTTACCATGAAAAAGAGTTTAGCATACATTAATACAATTTAGAATATGGTAGAAATTTTAAAACAACACTAAAGATTATGGGCTTCAGTATATAAGAATTACCAAAACTCAATATTTTTGTAGGGGTTAGCCCATAGATTTTGAAAATTTCAAAAAATATGACAATATTGTTTTAATGCTTGGTTGCATCCTTTACTAACATATGATGATGTTCAAAGAGGTTTGGAGCCTTTGTCGTCTCCGTTTATCAAGAAAATAATAATTTTATAGTGGTTATTCCATCGATTTAGGGAGTATTATGAAGTTTTACTAAATTAATTGATAAAAACAATTGAACGATGCTCATTTACCATGAAAATGAGTTTAGTATACATTAATACAAATTTAGAATATGGTTAGAAATTTTAAACAACACTAAAGATTATAGCTTTAGTATATAAAGTATTTACCAAAAACTCAATATTTTGAGGGGTTAGCCCATAGATTTTGAGAAAATTTCAAAAATATGACAATATTTTTTTAATGCCTAGTTGCATCCTGCACTAACATATGATGATGTTCAAAGAGGTTTGGAGCCTTTGTCGTCTCCGTTTATCAAGAAATAATAATTTTATAGTGGTTATTCCATCGATTTAGGGAGTGTTATAAAGTTTTACTAAATTAATTGATAAAAACAATTGAACGATGCTCATTTACCATGAAAAAAGTTTAGCATACATTAATACAAATGTAGAATATGGTAGAAATTTAAAACAACACTAAAGATTATGGCTTCAGTATATAAAGAATTTACCAAAAACTCAATATTTTGTAGGGGTTAGCCCATAGATTTTGAGAAAATTTCAAAAAATATGAAAATATTGTTTTAATGCCTAGTTGCATCCTTCACTAACATATGATGATGTTCAAAGAGGTTTGGAGTCTTTGTCGTCTCCGTTTATCAAGAAAATAATAATTTTATAGTGGTTATTCCATCGATTTAGGAGAGGAGTATTATGAAGTTTTACTAAATTAATTGATAAAAAACAATTGAACGATGCTCATTTACCATGAAAAAGAGTTTAGCATACATTAATACAAATGTAGAATATGGTTAGAAATTTTAAAACAACACTAAAGATTATGGGCTTCAGTATATAAAGAATTTACCAAAAAAATCAATATTTTTGTAGGGGTTAGCCCATAGATTTTGAGAAAATTTCAAAAAATATGACAATATTGTTTTAATGCTTGGTTGCATCCTTCACTAACATATGATGATGTTCAAAGAGGTTTGGAGTCTTTGTCGTCTCCGTTTATCAAGAAAATAATAATTTTATAGTGGTTATTCCAATTTAGGGAGTGTATGAAGTTTTACTAAATTAATTGATAAAAACAATTGAACGATGCTCATTTACCATGAAAAGAGTTTAGCATACATTAATACAAATGTAGAATATGGTAGTAGAAATTTTAAAACAACACTAAAGATTATGGCTTCAGTATATAAACGAATTTACCAAAAACTCAATATTTTTGTAGGGGTTAGCCCATAGATTTTGAGAAAATTTCAAAAAATATGACAATATTGTTTTAATGCTTGGTTGCATCCTTCACTAACATATGATGATGTTCAGAAAGGTTTGGAGCCTTTGTCGTCTCCGTTTATCAAGAAAATAATAATTTTATAGTGGTTATTCCATCGATTTAGGGAGTGTTATGAAGTTTTACTAAATTAATTGATAAAAACAATTGAACGATGCTCATTTACCATGAAAAAGAGTTTAGCATACATTAATACAATTGTAGAATATTGAGAAATTTTAAAACATCACTAAAGATTATGAGCTTCAGTATATAAAGAATTTACCAAAAACTCAATATTTTGTAGGGGTTAGCCCATAGATTTTGAGAAAATTTCAAAAATATGACAATATTTGTTTTAATGCCTAGTTGCATCCTTCACTAACATATGATGATGTTCAAAGAGGTTTGGGGTCTTTGCCGAGTCCGTTTATCAAGAAAATAATAATTTTATAGTGGTTATTCCATCGATTTAGAGAGTATTATGAAGTTTTACTAAATTAATTGATAAAAAAGTTAACGATTCCCATTTACCATGAAAAAAGACTTAAAATACATTAATACAAATGTAGAATATGGTTAGAAATTTTAAAACAACACTAAAGATTAGGCTTCAATATATAAATATTTACCAAAAACTCAATATTTTGTAGGGGTTCCATAGATTTTGAAAAAATTTCAAAAAATATGACAATATGTTTTTAATGCCTAGTTGCATCCTGCACTAACATATGATGATGTTCAAAGAGGTTTGGAGCCTTTTCGTCTCCGTTTTTCAAGAAAATAATGATTTTATAGTGGTTATTCCATCGATTTAGGGAGTATTATGAAGTTTTATAAAATTAATTGATAAAAAATTTAACGATTCATTTACCATGAAAAAAAAGTTAAAATACATTAATACAAATGTAGAATATGGTTAGAAATTTAAAACAACACTAAGATTATAGGCTCGGTATATAAGTCATTTACCAAAACTCAATATTTTTGTAGGGGTTGCACAAGATTTTGAGAAAATTTCAAAAAATATGACAATATTGTTTTAATGCATAGTTGCATCCTGCACTAACATATGATGATGTTCAAAGAGGTTTGGAGCCTTTGTTGTCTCTATTTTTCAAGAAAATAATAATTTTATAAGTGGTTAGTCCACTAATTTTGGGAGTATATGAAGTTTTATTAAATTAATGTATAAAAACAATTAACGATGCTCATTTACCATGAAAAAAGTTTAGCATACATTAATACAAATGTAGAATATGGTGTAGAAATTTTAAAACAACACTAAAGATTATAGGCTTCAGTATATAAAGTATTTACCAAAAACTCAATATTTTCGTAGGGGTTGTTAACACATAAATTTTGAGTAAATTTAAAAATATGAAAATATTGTTTTAATGCGTAGTTGCATCCTACTAACATACGATGATGTTCAAAGAGGTTTGAATCCTTAGTTGTCTCCGTTTATCAAGAAAATAGTGATTTTATAGTGGTTATTCCATCGATTTAGGGAGTAGTATATGAAGTTTTACTAAATTAATTAATAAAAACAATTGAACGATGCTCATTTACCATGAAAAAGAGTTTAACATACATTAATACAAATGTAGAATATGGTTAGAAATTTTAAAACAACACTAAAGATTATAGGCTTCAGTATATATAAAGTATTTACCAAAAACTCAATATTTTCGTAGGGGAACACCTAGATTTTGAGAAAATTTCAAAAAATATACAATATTGTTTTAATTACTAGTTGCATCTTGCACTAACATATGATGATTTCAAAGAGGTTTGGAGCCTTTGGTTGTCTCCGTTTTCAAGAAAATAGTGATTTTATAGGGTTATTCCATCGATTTATGGAATATTATGAAGTTTTCTAAATTAATTGATAAAAACAATTGAAAGATGCTCATTTACCATGAAAAAAAGTTTATCATACATTAATACAAATGTAGAATATGGTTAGAAGTTTTAAAACAACACTAAAGTTTGGAGCCTTGCTGTATTCGTTTTTCCAGAAAATAGTGATTTCATGACTTCACATTGTTAGTATTATGTTATTCTGTTCTTTCACGTTATTTATACTCATCTGTTTCATTTTAAGTGTCATTAGGGTTTGTGCACACAGATTAAGGAAACAATTAATTTGTATATTTCTATATAAAAAACACAATTTATATACACCTAACCATATTTCAACCAATGGAATAATAAATTGTTAAATAAAATTAATAAAATTTGCATTGAAAATTGAAAACGACACTTATTTATAACGAAAAAATTCCCTACAACGACACTTAATATGAAACGGAGGGAGTAATAATTTATATCACCAATTATGAAACTAATTAATGCAGTATTTTATTAAAATTTGTGAATTTTTAGTTAGTTTTTTCTCAATAGATTTTGTTATGACTAAAACTATAATTTAATTTATGTTAGATTATTATTAATATTCTTGTGAATTATTAAGATTTTTTTTAAAAATATTATAGATTTATATGATTAATATAAATAACCATATAAACCATATGGATTAACTAATGAAATGGTCTTACTAAGACAAGGTAGATAAAAATAATGAATATTATAATATATAGATAATTAAATTTGTTATTATTTTCTAAATGCATAAATAGTTTTCATAATAGAATTTTATTAATGTGTTAGTTTATAATAGATATTTTATTAACTTATTTCACAAAAACAAATTACTGTTGACATTATTTTAACAAATTTAAATCAAGTATCTTCACCTTTCTAGAATGACATTTATTTTTTTAATTTAAGAATTAATACACTGGCACTTCAAAAATTTAATTTATCAAAACTATTATAAATTTAAAATTTATACAAAAGTTAATTACCGCAAGACATATGAAATAATGTTTTAAAATTATAAAAACTATTATTACATAACATGTAATGAATAAATTACTTTTCAAATGATAGTATCCTGCAATATTGCTGGAAATTATCTGGTTACATAACATCAGAAGCGCAGCAGAAACGAGAATTAAAACCTTTCCAAATTATTAAATAACTCAAAGAGAGGATTATAATAAAAGTCAAAATGAAAGTTGTTCAGGTGTTCTTGTTCAGGCCAGTTTTGTCCTTGACCACATCTGCAGCTCCTTGTGCCTTCTGCTTCATCTGTTGTCCAGCCTACAATTCACGTTTACCGTTTAAAAGACCGTATAAGTTTTCTTCTGTAATGTACGTGTGTTTTGGTCTAATTTCAATATGGTTTTCTTATAAAATACACGAGAGACTGAGAAAACTAACATGTTGCATGGAGTCTTGAGCTGAAGCAGCAGCATCTTTGGCCTTATCCATCAACCACTTGCCTTCTCCTGCGTTGACACATTTGAACATGTTCATAAGATACATTTTGCAAATCTAAAATAAATAACAACCCCGTTTAGTGAAAAGAAAACAATGGATTTACATATATATATAGAAGTCTTCATAGGTATGTATATAAACATGTATAACAAACAATCAATGACTTTTGACTGCAAGAGTTAACCTTAGTCTGGCCAGTGGCTTGGCCGGCTTGGGTAGCTTAGGTTTGCTTGTCTGACATTTTCTTTCTTGCTTAGAACTTAATCTGATGCTTTAATTGATTGCTTTGTGTCTGATGATGTAAAAATGTTGGGAGGTTTGGTTGCTATTTATAACCCAAAGGGACGTGATTGGGTGTGTCTCCACGTGTTGAGGACACGACGATTGGTCCGAGAATGTTGCGTCCGTCGGTACGTGGCGCATTTAACCGTTTGACCAGGACATAAAAGACTCGTTAAGTACTTGTGTTTGTCGATCCCAGATCCGGAAAACTAGCCAAGTGATTATTCTTTCTAGGAAAATCACACATCCGGTACAACACCATCTCTCATCTCAACCAGCTTCTCATAGAGCAGTATGGCCGCCTTGTTGGGGAGTTCCTCTCTTGTATCAAAGCTCGTAAAGGTTTCTTAAGCGTAAGGATCCAAATAATGCCCTTCTAAAAGAGACATTGAGAGGGAAAACAAGTGTCTAAGGCCGGAGAGCTTAAAGCATGTTTGTTGGAGATACACGGAGTGGAACAAAACCTTGTTAGTGGTTGTATTTGTATGTGCAAGTGCAACCTGTTATGTTCTAAACTTAGAGATCAATATTACAGTGCGCACGATAACAGAGAGAGAGAGAGAGAGAGTATAAAAACCCATAGATCATAATAGCAAATATAATTGTCTTAAACAATTTAAAACCAGAATTCATATAAAGTAAAAAAGACACAACAAACACAAATGCTTAAGAAGAAGAGTAACTCAACTTCACAAGTCATTATTCATTATTAATATTAAAAAAAAAAAAAGCAAAAATAGTTCTGCTAGATTCCCTCGTCCTTCTCGTCCTCGCTGCTGCAGCTATTGTTGCTTGCTCCCACTCACATTCAATGTAGATCTAGGCGACCCACCACTTAGTATTTGCTTAGCTCTCATAACTTCCGTCTGTAATACATCACCGTTCCGTCTCTTCTCCCAGAGACTCGAATGTCGCTCTCTTGATGCACCCCGTAATCTTCCAAGTCTACACTTATCTCTGGCTTGTATGCGTTCACTCCCAACGCTCGAGTGCACAGCCACAGAGAATTGTTGTTCGGGCTCAAAGCAAGTACAGACCTGGTCACCAGGTTGCTGGCCCAGGTCAATAGTGTTGAAGTCATAACTTTCCACAGTTCGAAGTCGGCGTATTTGCTAAACCATCCTCAGGGGTCACATGGATAGTGGAGATGCATCTCCTCAGATGGAGTTCATCAGAGTAGCCGCAGGGCTCGAACTCAAAGTCGCAGGATCTGGGACTGAGAAGGAGTCTACTTTTCTGATTCCACGGAGTTCTCGGTCATTGAAGAGGTCAGTTCGCCATCACTTGTGTACTTTAAGTACAGAGGCTTTTTTCCTGTCTCTGACAGTCAGCAACATCTCGAGCGTGAGACAGTATTTTGTTGTTGCTGGAGGGACTGGGCAGAAGG
This sequence comes from Brassica napus, assembly GCF_020379485.1. NCBI lineage: Eukaryota > Viridiplantae > Streptophyta > Magnoliopsida > Brassicales > Brassicaceae > Brassica > Brassica napus. The sequence goes on along the minus strand of NW_026016078.1, from coordinate 3,344 downwards.
AGGCACAGCATAGACATGCAATTTTCTTAGTCTCGCATCATTACCCACAAGTAGGCAACGCTGTTAAAAGCCCAGCTTAGTATTAAGTGCAATCAAAGAACAGAGACATCTCTCTAGAGAAGTCCGGTGAGGAAAAAGGATGGCGCTTCCACGGGCGAAGGAGACCGCGAGTGTACTTGAGGACTCGACACTCAGAGAGAGTCACCGGCCAGCTTAAGAAGAGGCGGATGGAGATTGGAGGAGCCTGGTGGTTCCCACAAGTCTGGATGATGACTGTGTAAGGGTAGAGACAAAGAAGCTGGACTCAGAGAGGACGTAAGAGTCCAAGTGATGTTGTTGGAGAGAGAGGACACGATCTCTCACATGCCAGCGGGAGTGAGTATTTCGTCAAGCTGGGGACCTGGTCAGAGCACGGAGATACCAGGCCCCTTGGAGTCTTGGAAGATGCTTGGCTCGAAGAAAGAGACCTCGAGCCTCTTCTCGTAGCCTTCGAAAACCGATTGCAGACAAACCATGTCGCTTGTAGTAAGAGGAGAGAACGATTGGATTGGGGAACCAAGCAGAAACGGAGCTTTGAAGAAGTGTAAATTATAAACTGGAAACTAAAGAAAACTATAACTATAGTTGGAGACTCGGTGCACGCTACAACTCAGGATGGCCTCTTAGCGCACTGCAAAGAAAGTAAAACAATAACATTGTTAAGAAACTTGATACTGTCATGATTGAAGAGGTAATAAAATGATGGGGAAGAAGCTTTACGTTGGAGGTAGACAGAAGATTTGAATTTTTGATTCCACCGTTGTGCCCCGAACGTCTTCAATGCTGTAACCGAGGGGGAGTTCGTAAAACAAGGAATACTACTACTACTGCTAGACTTCTTTTACCACACTTTAGATTCTCATCATAAGCTCATTCACGCGTTCTGTAATCAACAAAAACCATATGGTTAGGTAAAGGTGAACAGATACTCATCAATGTTCAAAGTTTCAAAATTTCAATAACATATCTAATAAAAAAACGTTCAATACTCATTCTTAGATGAGACATAGATACTTATTTTTAATTGTTGGCAGCCAGATCTATCAACTATGGTGAGCCTAAGATTACAGCTTAACCCTTAAAAAAGTTATGTATATGTTAACATATCAAAATATAAGTATTTCAATCAGATATAAAATCAATCTGTATTTTGATATCAAAAACCAATAGCATATGCGTTAGATCAATCGACAACGTTTACTTACTCACCTAGCATAAAGGTTTACCTAAACGAGACATGATTAAATTGTTTCATTCTTATACCAATACAACAATATGAACCTAAGATTACGGCTAATCATCCTTAAAAGTAACGATTTGTTATCTACAATGAATATTCAACATAGCTCAGAATGACAATCTCTTATACATAAACCATACTATATGCGAAGATCAATCGAAAACTTACATATTTTATGAATTTTTAGATCAAGAACACGAATTATGAATCCCTTCTTTCAACAGATACCAAACCTGAAAAATCGAGAATTCTTCATAAGAAAAACATTTCGTGTGATAAAAACAATAATCAGATAGATCTGTAACGCAAAGAAAAAAAAAAACAAAAAGCTAACCAGCCAGATGATTGGGGAGAAAGAGCGAGGGACTTTTGATCAATTGAAAACTCAGAAAGAAAACTACCTAATTTGAAACTTTTAGGTGAGAATTCCGGAAGATGATGATTTGGTAATGATGAGGGGGGCGTTCGTGAAGAGAAAGCCAACAGTTGAAACACTTTTTTTTATAAGCCCTAATTGCCGCCACGGTTATTTACTTCTTTACCCTTTAACCTAAACAGGCGAAACGCTCAGGAACTCTCCTCAGCCGTTCATTTTCTTGTTCTATTTTTCAACGATAGGTTGCGTGATCCTGACCACAGCTTAAAATAAAAGCAACAAAATCTTATAGTATTATACATTTTATTTTATTTATTTTATTTGTTTGTTTTCGTATCCACTAGGAATTTATTATGTTTATTGTTTGAAACAAATATGATTTGACATTATTTTTCTCGCCGAGAATACACAGCAACAACCATACTAGATAACTAACAACACACAGTTAAATAATGACACGTATATCATCTGGGCGAATAGCTCACCGTATTTTTTGGTGGGTTGCTCACGTACGATGCATGTTTCCTTAGTCCCAACCCTGCCCCAGCCACAAAGAATGAATTTTGAGTTTTCGATTCGCCATAGGCGCTCCATTACCTTTTCTCGTGATTCCCTCATTGAAAATGATTTCACATTAGTGCAACAAAGCTTAGTACATTTAACCATAAAAGATTATACATTATTTCCTGTAATAATCAACACTTGGACTTTTGATATGAAAAAAGTATCATTTCTAATTTTTAGTCTAGGTTTCTAATTAGGTGGGATAGTTGTACTTCCTTTCCAAAAAAGATATCTAGATTTTGTACAGATTAATACACACGGTATATAGAGTTTATTTACCACCACAGTCCCACACAAAATATATGTACTTTCACATGTTTGTGCAATAGCTGCCATTTTTCATAGTTTTCTTTTTTCCCTTTTCCCCTTTTTTCCCTCCCCCCCTTTTCCCCCTTTCATCAATACAAAAAGTAACAAATTTATACCTTCTTCTTTGTACCTAGAAGTGGCTAGGATGATCAGTATGTGGGGTGTTTTCTGATAAGACCTATTCCCATCCCAACTTGTCAATATGTATGACAGAAGAAGATATTCCAACAATCCCCGATAGTGTAAAATGATATTGTGGTAAAAGAATTCGAATTATCCCAACTAATTCACATGGTTATATGTTACAAGATTAAACCGTTTTCTTTTTGGCACCTTACTGTGTCCCTTTGTTTCTTTTGTGTTTTAATAGTCTCTCAATTTCTCATACCCATCCAGTTTTAAGTCTTCAAAACGCTTGATACCTTGATGATGAATACACTCAACTAGCGGATTATGACACAATTGTTGTTTGTTATTATTCAATTTAGAAAGCGCAGAGCTCCTTTTGATTTTACATTTTAATCATAATACCATGAACATCAATTGTTCACTAGAAGTTGAGATAACACGATCATCACTATCAAGTTAATCCATGTCATGTGCCTTATTCATTCACTATCTGTTAACAACTTTGCTTCCCAAAGAAGATGTTTTTTATTACAAACGAACAAAAGTACAAAGACAATACTAAATTTTTGTATGGTAGTAAGCCAAGGAAGCAAGGTATATTTGATTCATTGCATCTTAAGGGAAAATTTTCAGAGCATGTCATGAGTTTTATAAACGGTATTTTACATTCTCCAGTGTTTTTTGATG